>NC_072782.1:13649353-13842855 GCF_022539595.1 Amphiprion ocellaris
GTGTGCAGAGATAAAAGGAGCCTGCTGCTGATAAGATCCCCTGAGAGTCATTTGATCATCCACGTAAATGACATCGTGGTCTTCTTTCATTTGTCTCTAAATGGAAAAGAAGACCGGCCATGTCACATAGTTCCTCCTTACTCCAGATATTCTGAGTCCGACATGTTATTCAGCTGTATAGAAAAGAGATTCCTGTTTTACAACCAAACCTTTGCGATAAAGATGCTCTCTTTTTCTGGCATCAAAGAAGTTTTGGATATCGTCTTAGTAGGTCAAGTGCAAATTTTTCTTGATTCATGGGCTCTGCAACCATCAGGTTAATGTTGAACAGGAAGTCTCTCTCATACAGCGTTATATTCACAATACAATTCAACACAAGGTCAGAGTCATAAACATCCTTTTGCAGACTGATTAGAAAATACCTCTTTTCTGTGCTGGAGGATCAGAGAAGAATAGAAAAGATTAAAAGTTAACAACTGACACTGAAAAAGTGCCAAACGAGCAAAGCTTACTGATTACATTAGCTGAAAAAGAACACACAAAATATGACATGTTAAGTGCAAACAAATCAGAGCACAGTGAGCCATTGAATGCTAATTTAGACTGTTCAAAACAATATATTAATCAAACAAATTGACTAACATCCACAGAAACCCTTTTAAACTCACTTGCTTGCCAGGTGAACCTTGGGCGTGACGCCAAAGTCTCCAAAAAGGGTAACAAACACATTAGCATCTGTCCCGGCTCCCTTTACATCACCAGTGACAGTGACCACCTCATACACTGAAACAGAGAGGAGAATGGAAATAAGCGAGACAAGGAGAGATGAAAAGTTGCATTGTTCTGTAATAAACCATAATTCTGAAGTAATACGTCCTTGCATAGGTAATAAATTCTATGATGCCAAACAGTGACTCATTTCAAGAATAATAAGTTGAACAAAAGGACAAACACAAAGTCACATCCTCAGACAATGTCCAATAATCTATAAACATTAGGGAGCATTATGTTTCCTTCCATGCAGACTTGCCAGGGAATTTAATGCGGCGAATCTGCAGTGAATCCATGTCTGGCATGATACACCAGCCAAACCTCTCTCACATTTCACAAAAGTGTCTCTTCATCTGACTAAGGCAAGGAGTCGATGAGAAGGTAAACAAGTCGACAACTCAGCAGCCTGTAAGATCTGTCCAGTTTCTGTTTATGATGTTTAAATGTTGATGGATTGCCATAAAATGTGTTCAGCCATTTATGATGTGCAGAGAATGGATCAGACTGACTTTAGTGATCTCCTGACTCTACCTGTAGCCCCAGCATGAGTTTGGCCTTTGTGATTTGTGGATTGCTATAAAATACGGTACAGACACACATGCTACCCTCAGTGGGCTTTGAACAAATCCGAGAATCCCTTAATTTTTATGGGTAGTGTCTAATACTTTGGTTTATCGATAAGTGACAAAATTACTGCTTACCTGAGCTATACTATGTGTTTTAGATTCTTTGTTTTTTATCTAAACAAAGAAACAGCAGTTTTTGTAGAGAGCATTTTAAATGGCACACCAGTCAGACAGCCTTCCTTTAAGTTCTGCAACAACATTAAATCTTTAGAGGGAGATGAACCGGCACGGACTGAATGTACAATGGTAAGCCTATAGTCCTGCTGCTTTACTGTACGTAAATGTAAACTTCACTGTCTTGCGATTACATAACAGTGACTGTCATGTGGAATTCAAGGTACTGGACTGTGAGTCAGAACTCTACTAAAAAGCCTAACTAGACAGAAACAAAAGTGTAGTCCAGTCTGTACACAGGTAGACTTGGCTCCTTGTAGGGTTTTGATTGTTTTGTGTGAATGTTAAAGAAGCCATGATGGACTAAAGGAGTCAAAATATTAGAATAACTGTAGGTTCACTCCAAAAATCAAAAAGGAATTCGTTAGGGAACAGGGCACAATGAAAGACAAAAGTTCAGGTAAGCTGGAGATAGGTGACAAATGACCTACAAGCATCCAGAAGTGGAGGAAAGAACACATAGAGAGCTGATAAACAGCAATTTGACCAAAGTCAATTCAGCAGGGACATGGATACCTAATTAACAGTGAGCCATGCTTTTAAAACTAGATTAAAGAGAAAGAGAGACACCTGATAAAATCAGGTAGACAGTGGCCTGGTAAAACTGAGCTGAGATAAACTTGAGTGTCAGAGACCTCAGTGACCTAGTGAGGGAATAAAGACAAGTGCTCAGGTGCTACTGATGCTAAACAGTAATAAATGCTGCTCCTTTCATAATCTGCACATCCATCCGTCCATCCTCTGTAGGATCGTGGGGGTCTGGAGCCTATCCCAGTGGACTCAGGGCGAAGAGCCGGCACTTCATTACCTTTAATTAGTCCAGACTTTTTTGTAGGTGTTTATGTGAAATTTCCTCGAGCAAAACACGGCTGAGTATAGCTGGTTGCTCTTTTATGGCAGTCCTCTGGTTTCTTAGGCCAGAGTTTATGTTCTGAATCTTCTGCATTGTTGAGGTAACAAAAGCACTAAGGTCAATGTTGGGAAAGATTATAGTTTCAGTTTAGTGTTAAGAAGGGAAACGCATCACACCATGTTATCTTTTATTTAACAAAGACTACAATTTTTCCATAACCTAACCCAATGGAGTGTCGAAATGTAACAACAATCTCTTGCTGTGGTTGCTACAAAGGAACTGAAATATTGTTAGTGAACTTTTGCAAATACAATCAAGGTGGACGTAAAATGACACAGTTGCTATTGTTGTTTTAGTTTTCATATGCAAGATTCATTTTGACTATAGGAGCAGTGATATAACAATAATCTTAAGTGAAAGGTCCACTCAATGCCTATTTCTGGGGATTTAATGACAAAATACACCTGAAACTCAGGAGAAGGTAGCAATAGACCTTTAGTTTGGTTTTATAACTTATTTCATGATAATCTAAAACAGCTTCATCACAAGTGGATCAGAAACTTTTGGCCATTTTATGTCTATAATCAGCAGCTAATAAAATAAATAAAACATTTCCTGTTGTACGCTACATTGCCACACTGGCTTTATTGTCTTAGTTTATAAATCAACCTCCCTCAACTAAATAAAAAAACCCAAAACCATCTTGTGCCCCTCTGTAGGGTCTGTTCCCCACTGTTTGAGAGCCCCTGATCTGCTTTAAGAAAGCTCCCCTGGCTCCCAGCCCTGCCTCCTGCCCCAGCAGTGTTCCCAGCTCCTGGGACTGGGACGGCACCCAGCACCTGTCTGCCCCCAAGCCTCTGTTTGGCTCCATTCATGTGGAACATAACTGTGCTTTCACCCAGGTCAATCACAGAGGGATTCCCCGGGTGCTCCTGATCAGAGCTGAGGAGAACTGGGGGAAACCTGGATTCAGGGTTTGACCAGTCGGTGCACTCCAGCAACCTTACTGTGTATGTCCTGTATGTCAGGGAGCTGATATTTACTTACTTCAAATGCAGCATGTGAGGCCTCTCTGACTGCACTACAATGTTAGTTCTTACCTTTCTTTTTGTAGTACTCATCTTCGTATCCATCAGAGGAGTCTGTGTGGTAGTTCAGCAGCTCATCCTGGTAGATTGCAGCATAGTCCACCTGTTTACTTTTTGATTTTTTCCCCTTTTTCTTTTTGTCTTCATCACTGTCTGCAGATCCCTTCTTTCCTTTCTTCTTTTTCTTTTTCTTTGAGTCCTCTTCCTCTTCTTGCTCCTCAATTAAAAGCTCCTCCTCATCGTCATCGTGAGACTTCTTCTTCTTCTTGCCGTCTTTCGACTTTTTATCCTTGGACCCCATATCCTCCTCTCCCGCTGGACTCTCTGCAGAGGATTTCTTCTTCTTTTTCTTCTTTTCCTCCTTGACTCCTTCAGTCACTTCCTCTTTGAGCTTCTCTGATTTCTCCTTTTTGGGATTGGTCGAGGGGTCGTTATTGTTTTGTTCACCCGCATCATTATTGTCTTCAATCACAGCACCAGCTTCAGCATCATCATCTACTTTCTTTTTCTTCTTTTTCTCTTTTACTTTTTCACTCTCTTGTTTAGGCTCCTCTCTCTCCGGGGCCTCCTGGTTCTCAGAGCTCTCTGCGCTCTTGTGTTTCTTCCGACTCTTATCTCTTTTTGTGGTGTCCCCATGGGTCACATCATTACTCCTCTCCTTTAACTTTGGCTCAGTTTCCTCCACTTCGTCATCAACCTCTTCGGTTTCTTCTGAAGCTGTGGATTTTTTCTGTTTCGACGGCATCTTTAATTCATCCACTTCCCTGGCCTTTAGTTTCGTAAGTGCTGCCTTGAGTTTCTAATAGTGTAAGACAATTCATTTGACCCTTGGCTGCGGTGAGGTTCTGGGGTTCGGAGCAGACTGGATGTTCGCGGCTGCAGATATGCTGACTTAGAGCGGACAGACAGAGGGATGGCAGCCTGGACATCTAGTACCAAGGCACTATATGGCCATACAACGCACACACACTACTCATGAAAAATTACTGTCACCTCAGCACTCACGTGATCCATGGGAGAAAGCCCTGTGAAAAAGGAGCCTTGCCCAGAGAACTTATCCTCTCTGCCACGGCACTCTCCATTATTCATGGTGTCAGGATCGCTTTACGGGCCGGGGCGTCTCGCTTTTACCTGCAGTCACACCACACAGACAGATAGACAGACACACACAGGCACACATAGACAAACACATACACACTCCCCTACAACTGCCTCTCTTTGTATATTGACTGTAGCAATGTGTCTAAATCACACTCACAAGACCGGGGCAAAGGAACCTCATGACCGCAACAAACCGACTGCATCGTCAAACACTCATGCGGCAATGATTTATTCCATTCAGTGCAAGTTTCAGCCAATTGCAATGAAAGGAATATTTTCACATTTGGGGAAATATGTGTTAGCTTTCATGCAGAGGGTTAGATGAGTAGATTGACCAGACTATCCAGCATATATAGTAAATATAAAGCCACAGTAAATAAGCTTGGCCAAGCATAAAGACTGTAAAGAGGGAAAAAAACAATTAGCCTAGTTTTGTCAAAAAAAACTGCCTAAAAGCACAAATAGCAACTTACATTTTGTTTCTTTGATTCATAAAACCTGCAAAACCACAACTTTTAGGTGAACGACTGTCTGCTAATCAAACACTCAAACTATACCATGTGAGTTTAAGGGATGCTACTGGTTAGATACTATTTAAATTCATGTCAACTCTGTTAATTCATTAGTAAGAATCAGAATTTGATTCAGTAATTTAATGCTGAACATTTTCATTTGTAATTTGGATCAACACAGTGTAAATGTATGAATATGCAATGTCAGAAATTATTTTAGAAATTTTCTCAGATTATTTGCTCAGAAAAAAAGATGCGTCGTTAACTAATTAATAATCAAATAGGCTAAGTATTATTGTGTTGCTTGATAGTGAGAGAAATGGTATTTTGAAACCATTTCAAGGCAAAGTAACATTATCTAGACAATATTAAGTTCCTTAGCTCTCTTTTTCAGGCATGGCATTACTCATTACACGGATTATTTTTAAAAATATAATCAACCACTGAAATATCTGAAAAAAACAACACAGTATTCTTTGTGTATATGGCTTCTGTCTTTCGCAAGTCTGAGTTCCTTAGTTTATCTCTTCTATCATGCTGGCAAACACATCTGCACTTGACTATGAGCCAAATCATCCCATTAGCCTTATTGCTGCCATCTGACACCCGATAATGTAGGCATCAAGGGGAAGGGCAGAGTTTGGTCATATTGATCTTTCAACATCAGATTACCCATCTACAAGATGGCAGCAGAGACAAACCTCATTTGACTTAATGGAATTATTCTCCAAACATAACAGGTATAACAATACATACAGTGTATATGTACAAAGATATATGAAGATCCTGTATTGTTGTTCCTGTAGTTCTTCCTAGCTGGTAAATAATTTCCAAATTCTCATTGTATTTAATTTAGATGTAGCTGCATGTAAATAGTGATGCAACACCTGCCTGAACTGGCTTTTTAATGTTTTCAGTCTTTGGAGTCAAATCATAACTTTTTACTGGAATCCTAATTCAGCATGGGCTTCAATCAAAAAATATAACTGAACATGCACAGTGATTTAAATCCCGTTATAGTTTGTTTCCTGCTACATGAGCCCAAGTAGTGTTACCTTCATTGTCAACAGTCTTCGTCTTCCAAATGTTGTTTCAGTTGACGTTAAACAAAGTGTTGAAAGTGAAATTCAACAATTTATTCATTATTTTTAGCTCACTATTTAAACTAAAATACATTGTAACTAAGTTAGCTAAGAGTTTAGGCTGTTTATCCCATAGACTGTAATCCATAAGTTGTAGCTAACTGAATCAGCTGGCAACTTCTCACTAACTTTTTCCTATCATTTTGGTACAGTAAATATTACATAAGTGTTGATGTGTTACAAGTACCCAACTAATTCAAAAAATTTGTCCATTAACTACTTTTAACTAAGAACTGAATCTGTTAATCCATTACTTTTAGCTAGATGGACATTTCAACCAATTTTCCATTAGCGACATTTAGCAAATTAACAATGTAAAACTGTTTAGCTAGCAGGGAGAACATGCAAACTCCATGCAGAAAGATCCCAGGAAAGCCGGGACACGAACCAGGGATCTTCTCGCTGCAAGGCGAAAGTGCTAACCACTACGCCACTGTGCAACCCCTTCAACTGTATGTATTATTTTTAATTATTGCTAAACTGTTTGTCCATATTATTACCCAGATATCATTTTCAAAAATGTAGTCAGTCAACTGTATGCATTTGCTAAGTCTTCCTTGCTTGCCGCTTCATTTCCTATTTATTCACAACATCTAGTAGGCTCAACATGTACACCTGTGGACAAAATTGTTGGTACCTTTCAGTTAAAGAAAGAAAAACCCACAACAGTCACTGAAATAACTTGAAACTGGCAAAAGTTATAATAAATGAAAAATTATTGGACAGGAACCTAAGGAGAGAGTTGTCCCAGGAGATTAGAAAGAAAATTATAGACAAGCATGTAAAAGGTAAAGGCTATAAGACCATCTCCAAACATCTTGATGTTCTTCTGACTACAGTTGCACATATTCAGAAATTTTAAGATCCATGGGACTGTAGCCAACCTCCCTGGACGTGGCCACAAGAGGAAAATTGATGACAAACTGAAGAGACAGATAATACGAATGATAATCAAGGAGCCCAGAACAACTTCTAAAAAGATTAGTGGTGAACGCCAAGGTCAAGGTACATCAGTGTCAGATGGCACCATCTTTCGCTGTTTGAGCCAAAGTGGACTTCATGGAAGACGTCATGGAGGACACCACTGTTGATAGCAAATCACTTAAAAAAAAAAAACAACGCCAAAATGGATAGTGACAAGCCACAAAGTTTAGTCAGAGGTCCTCCAACAGGTTACTGACCCAAAATACACAGCCAGAAACAGCCAAGAATGGCTAAGAACAAAACATGGGATTATTCTGAAGTGGCCTTCTATGAGCCCTGATCTAATTCCTATTGAACATCTGTGGAAGGAGCTGAAACATGTAGTCTGGAGAAGGAACCCTTCAAACCTGAGCAGTTTGCTCATGAGAAGGGAGCCAAAACACCTGTCAACAGGTGCAGAAGTCTCATTCAGAGTTACAGACACTGCTTGATTGCAGTGATTGCCTCAAAAGGTGGTTCAACAAAATATTAAGGGTACCATCATTTTTGTCCAGGCCTGTTTCATTGCTTTTGTTTTTTTTCTTTTAAATGATTCTACTGAACTACAATTCAAAAGCAATGTCTGATTTTCATTAGTTAATTTCCAGGAAAATGTCATGCAGTATTACTTTTGTCAGTTTCAAGTTATTTCAGTTACCATGGCAGGTTTTTCTTTCTTTAATGGAAGAATATTGACAGTTTTGTCCTTGTTTGTATATTTTTAACCAAATCTTCCTAAATTTTCCAACAAACTTGAGCCAAGTTACTCTACAGTCGTTCCATGTATCATTTCGCTACTTCAGAAGTGGTATGAGTACCTCTTTGGGAATAACTGTCTTAAATCTATTGAAAATGCATGTTTTAATGCATAATGTAAGTCCCGTTATAAATTTTGTGTGTCTCCATACGGGTTAGGTGGCTTGTTGAACTGGGTTGAAAACTGTGCTTTATATGCATGTCTTAAAGTTAGTTTTTAGGGTCAGCTTGGAGAAAACTTTCATCTGCAGCAGATGGGTGTAAAAACAACCGTACAGTGTCAAATGCTGCACATACATCATTCTGACCAGAAAACACAGTTTAGTGTAACATCAGCAAAACATATTGAGTGGAAGGGAACTCTAAGGAGCTAAGTGGAGCAAACAAATCCAAACCTAACTCATCTGAAATGTGCAAAATCAGCAAGCATACTATACGTGATGGAAAAAAATAATATAAACTATATATAAATCAGGTTGTATATTAATGCCTGCTATCTGTGTCAAATGTACACTTATATACATACTTCAGTGCACTCTTACACACACATAATAATAATGAATCCATGAACATACAAGTGAGAAAATCCAAACAAGTTTATTTACAAACACAGTTCCAGTAGAAAGAAATGATCCAGAGTCAGTTAAGAAGCACTGTGTTATATATTACCTCCATTCATTACATAGACCAGTTCCTCTCCTTATTCATTCTTAATTCAGCTGTGACATACAACAATTTAGTGGTTAAGCCAAAAATTTTTGGTGTTCCTATTTGTCTCTTGTGCATAAACACACAAAGAGTCTTTATAGATGGTAAAGAAACAGCATGTTTAAATCGTATTAGCAGTGCATCACTCAAATGCAAAGCAAATAATGGACGAGCATGAACAGACGAGTGACAAAACTATTAATTTACAATCTTTTAAAATCTTTTGCATCAAAATAAACAGTAAAAACCTACACAGCTTTCCAGTACTTAAATGCACAATGCTCGCTTTGAGTGCAAACTGAATGTTCACAGTTTAAAGTGGAAAATGAAAGTAATAAACGTGTTGTAGCACTTCGCACAGGGGCAGCAACCATCTTCATTCTTGCATCTATTGTGAATGAGAACTGCATTACACATTTCACTTGAATCTCTCTGTGAAAAGGTTCGTGAATACATCTCTAAAAGCACTGTGAGCTTCGATAGAGGCTTAAGTGTAAACATATTTCAGTGATCATTGAAGCAGGCACACACAACGCCAAGTATAAAGTCATGCAGAGCATTACATGGTTATGAATGGAGCTTACAGGGAGTAGTTCCAATAGAATATATGCTGAGAACTGCACATGGATTTCTATACCTTAGCAAGTCTTAAGTGTCCTTTAATTCAAGAGACAAACTAAGATTTTAGTTTGATGATGATGTATTTGTAGATAAGCAAAGCACTCGGGTGCATTGCAGATCATACAGAGGGGTTCGATACCTCATAAGGCAATATGGCTTAAGACATGAATGACAGCGAGAGGCTGGGTTGCTCAACAGTGCTATGTAGCTTTACAAATCGGATGGCCGTGCAAGTCAAAGTTTTGCTGAGATGGTTTCCAAAACCACGACAAACGTGCTCCGATAATTTTTCACCAGAAATATCGGATTGTTTTTGAATGGGGGTAAGTAGGCCGCTGAAAACAGGCCATTTCAATAGGGTTTTCAAAATATTCACCCAATGAATCTGGTGAATAGGAAATAGATTACAAAAGTAGACAATTAGATGTACAATTTTATCCTTTTTCTTTAGTTTTGTTTTTTTATATTAGCTCAATATGAAGGTTCAGGCTTTGTTTTACACAAACATTAAAAGCTGCCACACCCACAGAGTGTCCAAGATAGAGAAGAAGAGATAGAGAGAACTGGGATGAGGGGCACAAAGACTCCCACTGTAGCCCCGTTTCAGCGTAAATATCTGTGCAATCGAGTAGAAAACAACACCTCTGTACAGCAGAGCCACTAGAAAACTTCACAGAAACAACATCACTATGAAGACCACTTTTCACATTAAAAACAAGCATCCTATGGTCAGTCAGAGATAACCATAGCGATTCAACTGGCTAAGTAAGAAACTTAAGGTACACGTTGAATAGAGAAATTTGTTGGCAATTAAAGCAAGCAATTTTCAACATGTAGTTGAATTAATGGGAGCAGAAGAAGTGTGCGCTCCAAAGGCCAACTCTCTGTTTAACTAGGGAGGAAATAGTGAACTGAGATGAAGCAGAAAAGGAACAAACTAAAAGGTAAAATGTTGCGCTCACACATTACTGCAGACAAATCACGTACACTGCCCCGTGTGCACATTGATGATCCCACGTGTATGCATGTGGATGAAGTTGAAAATTTCATGGGGCATCGCGTGAAAGCCGGGCCGCGGCTTGACGTTGTCGTAGTAATGGTGAGTGATGAAGATGCCGGAGGGGTTCATGGGGAAGGCCCAAAAACCGTAGAGGTGGACCTCCTCGCACATCTCTAAGGCGGCGGTCACGAGCATCAGGCCGCTGCTGAGCCGCTTGGCCCGGACGCCCTGCACGGCCCAGAAACGCTGCACGTTCAGCAGGTACTGCGGGTGGAAGAAGAACACGCCTCTCTGGGAGTCGAAGTCATCCAGCATGTACTTGACCCTGAAAGAAACGTCGGTGTTGCGGGTGTTGTAGAAGGCCGGTAGCACCACTGAGGAGTTCTCGTAATTCTGGAGAACTTCATAAAACGGTCGCCGCCATTTCTCCAGCTTCTGGAATCTGCAGAGAAAATTGCACAGATGACAAAAGCCAGAAGAGAAGAAGACTAAAGGAAGAAGAAGAGTAAGAGACGAAGACATACGACTTCTTGTTCAGACCCATATTTACAGTACCTCTCAGTAATAATGCTTGGATTTATTGTCACCAGATCTGTTTTAGTGCCAACATCTGCCGAGTACTTGTCATTGATGGGTGGTATGTTGCATCTGCAAAAAGGGAAATTAACAGTTCAGTAGATTTCATATTTCATTTTATTTAGACTGTGAGACCTAATGGAGAGCTGCACAATAATCATAGAAAAGTTGTGATGAGTGGAGCTTGGACAACAGATCAAGCATAACTGGCTGTTGCTAGACATGACCAGTGGATATTTAATAGCTTAGCAAGCACAACTAGATATGCAAAGATACCAGATTTGGATTTTTCTTGTTGAAACTTTAAGCTTTACTTAGAGTTATATAAAGAAGAGTTTGTCTTTTTTAGCATTTTCCAAAACCAAGAGCTAAAGTGTCAAGATCAGATCAGACAGTGAGTTTGTCTGCTCTCACAAGTAGCTTCACCAAACCAAGTGCTATAAAAGCCAAGTGGTGTCCTAATTAATTATTTATAGATTACATAAGAAGAGAATTCAAAATAACCAAATGGCTGCAGGAAAGCTGGTCCTCAATGCCATATCTGAGTGTAGGGTATCACTGGCTGCTCTATATTCAGATATTTATACCCCAAACCACAGCCAGACTTGTAATTTAATATACAGTTAAGTTCACCATACACACGGAATTCATCATCTTAAAAGCCTTTCTTTGGTGGTATTAAAAAATAGCAGCTGAAGATTACAGCAGCAAAGTGCACATCCCAAAATGACCAAAGTAATCTGATTTTGCACTTAATATGAGGACTAACAAATGATGCTTTGTCATAGCAATGTGGTGTTCAATGTTTTCACTTGAGTTTTCTACCAATACAGATTTTTTTGCTGCGACATACGACTTTAGCCTTGGTGTCTATCAAGGACAGAATTCATTCATTATTACAGAATTCCGACTGAAATATGAATATATTTTTCGTGTTCTTGTTAAAATAAATTCATTATTGGCCTTCACCTTACATCCAAGTCTTCTTTTAAGATTCATTTTAAAGACTTGTTTTCAGGCTTTTTAACCTTTATTTGATATTACGGTGTGGAGAGACACGCAACACACACTGGGTACCCACTGCTCACGGCAAATATGCCCATTTGGTAAGTGCTTGAGCCACTTAGCTTTCAGAGCGTGTATCTCATTATTTTGTCATGGCTTTTGAACCAGGTCGTGACAAACTGCCAGCAGCGAAAATCGCTTCATGCGGCAAATTGGCAGTCACCATGGCTGGAAATGAGAAGTCAACTTTTGTCTACCTCTGTGTGAAGTCAGTGATACTTGTTTCAAAAGTTGCCAAAAATTGTTGACAAGTTAAGGTTTAGCAGCAGCCAACTCACAGGTGGAAAACTGCTCAATCAAAAAATAACAGCTTTGAACTGATCCTGTTAAAGTTCAGTGAAATGGTTGGGGATCTTCATGTGAGCGCTTCATTATTACTAAGTGCAGCACAAGTAAAATAGCCCCAATCTACAGAGTGTATGTAGAAACATTCTGATTATATACCATCTTAAACCAAAGTCTACTCATGATTATCACACTGCAGCCCTCATATAGCAAAGACTGAAAGATTATATCTTGCATACCTAAAAACAAAATCTGCTGAGTCAATTTCCTTTCCACATTTGCTGTTCTTGATGATGCCGCCATTTCCAATGACAGCACATTTCTTGTACTGCGATTTGGAATATGGCATATCCTGGATGAAGCAGACATGGTGTGTTAGTGTCACACAGACAGAACAGAAGGGCTTGAAATTAAATAGATTTTATCACCGGGTTTGGAAACATCAGGCCGACGGTTGAATAAAAAGAGCAGGTAGTCTGGGAGATAAGACACCCTCATAAAGAAGTGATGAACTCACATCTGGGAACATCTTAAAGACTTCGGTGGTAATGGGAAGGATACCACTGGTGTCCACCTCGTACCTCAGCTTGGTCCCTGCAGGAGTGTTCCTCTTGGTGGTGAACAGAAAGGACGGAGCATTGCAGCAGCGAGACAGAGACATCCTTCAGGAAAGAAAAGTAAAAGTTAGTTCAATTGTAGAGGAATGCATCTCAGAAACACGAAACCTGCTTAACCTGTTCTGTTGACATTTTTTACCCCCTAATTGTTTGGACTGTGTGTAATAATTACAAATCATCCAATTTGTTTTTCCCTTCTCTGCTGACCTTGAGCACTGAAATGGAAAGCATTTTGAGACACATTTGTACATTTGATGACAAAATACAGGAGTGAGCAAAAAGCTTTAAGTTTATACTAAAATAAGAAATAATTTAAACCTTATAATTCCATTACATTTGCATTTTATATTTCCATATTAACATTTCTTTTTACAGACAAAGAAATTATAGTATTTTATTCTACTACATGAGACAACAGGTGAAATCCAAATAGTGCTATTTGTGTTTTCTTTCTGAGTTATAATTTGCATAAGAGGCACTGTCAAAAAGATTCACAAATAAAGAGCAAATGAAAATTTGTTGGATTTAACCACGTTTGATGGATCTTGAACAGAAGAAATGCACAGCCATTTATCAATGACTTCCAGCTATTCACCTAAAGTCTGTCTGTAAGTATGTTAAAAAAAACATTGTAAAATAAATGTGCAGTGTGTTTGCTGAACTGTCTCACGACCCCAGACACAGAAACATAGAGAAAAAAAATAGTCAGAAAATATTAGGTTTTTTTTCTCAAGTCTAGACGTTTAGATGTACAGTCTCCTGAGTCAGAGTGAGTAATGCTTACTTAAAGTTGCTGGTCTCCTCCTTGTTCTGCTCCCACCTACACACCTGCAGGTTCCGCCACCTCTCAAACAGATCTGAGGTTTTCACCCTGGCAGACAGGCAGAGAGACTTGTAGAGTGAGGGAGGACACCCATGGCCCTGATTTTTCCGATTAACCATGTTTCTACAGGGGTAGTAAAGTGAAGAAATGTTGTAAAAGGAAAAACACTCAAGAACACAAGCACACAGGAGGGGCCAGAAATTGCAGTGAGGACTCTGGTGGCTCTACTGATTCCACTGGATCTCGACTCGTTAGCAGGAAGACGGCGGCTTCATCAAGCCTGTCTGAAATAGCTGTCCTTGAGCTGACATTTCCTTTGAGATGACTGGGTAATGGGATTTGCAGTGGGAGGCAGGCCCACAGCTTTATTTTGCTGCCTGGCAGAGTATCAGCAGCTGTTCTCTGCCAGAGTGGCTCAAGGCTCTTCATCGAGTGCCCACAATTCATTTAACAATAAAGTTCAACAGCCAAAGGGACGCGCACAAAAGGTCACTGGACAATATTCATACTCATACCAGAAGAAAGATGCTGCTCAGATTTGCTGTGAGCACAACTGAGTCATTGAGTGTAATGAATCTGGCCAGTGATGTTCTGCATGATGTGTAAATGTGTTATTTATAGTGTTCTGCAGTGAAAATGATCATAAAAGATGAGAGCAACAGCTCAGCTGTCGAGTGCTGGCAATAATCTGAATTTTATGTGCCATCTGCATTATTTAACAGTTGCTCTCCTTCAGTTCTACTTTGCGCTCCCTTCTTTTTTTTGGAAAATGAAGTAGACAGCATGCTCTTTATTAGTGTTGTCAAACTCATGCATGGTCAAAACATCGATTTTACTCAACAGCTCTTCATCTTTTAAACAGGCTGGTCCCTATTAATGACAAGTCACTAATTAAAAGTCATGAAAAAATGTGTGCAATCAAATGCATCCTATCAATGACCTGACAAACAGACAAATGGTATACAATTAATTAAAATTTTGATATAAGTATTTGTGACTTGAATGTTATCTTTGCAATCTGCATGAATATTAAATCACAACACATCCTTTGTATGGTCAGTTGGAACCATAAATCAACTGGTTCACTACTTCTGGTCCAGACTGAAATGGCAACCATTGCTGTGAAGTTTTGTGCAGCTGGTCAGTCCCCCAGAGGATCAATCGTCAGACTTTTTGTGCTCCCTTCCACTCAAAGCTCCACTGTGAGGCTGACATTTGTGGTTTGAGTGAAATGTCTCAAGAACTATTGGACGAGTCAACGTAAAATCTGCCATCATCATTAGTAAAATTTGTATTTGTCCAAATCTTTTTTGACCAAATACCTGAAAAGCTAATGACCATCAGCTTCAGCATATTCAATGTTTTGTGCATGACTGCATATAGAAGAAGCAACTATGATGTCACCCGCTGACTGAAGTAACAAATCAAGGGAGAAGTACATTCATTTTTTCATAGACTATACCAGCTAACTTCTTTTTCAACCAGAGGAGTTGCCCCCATGTAGCACTGTCAGTACAAGCATGTTAGGATGCATTTAGCATTTAGCTTATATTCACTCTCCTAGTCAAGAAAAGCCTCCAGCCTCAAGACAAACTCAACAATGTGATGCCAAACAGATAGGTTCAACAGGAAAGTTGGTCCTACTGCTACTGGTGTTGCTGGAATGTTGAAATCTTTAGACTTATTTCTTTCTCCTCTACCAAAAATAAGTAATTATGCAAGAAATCATTACTCTACATCTATGAAATTTTAAAGGGCTGCAAATATTTTAGTTACTATTCAAAATTATGATGATTATTCATACTGGTTTCCACAGACCTGTATAATATGTACTGTCATAGCCTACTGTTCTGTTTTCTCCTGTTTCCCTTCCTTTTTGTCTCGTGTTTTCTTGTTTATCTGTTTGTGTTTTCTCTCTGATGGGCAACGCTGCCTCCCTGCTCCTGCACTACATTTACGATGGATTTTCATCCAGTCTTTGCCAGATCGCATCTAATCCTCTTTTTATCCTTAGTGAATGTGGTTTGTCTGACACAAACCGTCTCTGTGGGCTTCAGGTAATCTACCTGCCAGCCAGTCTGCCTACACGCTCTGCTTCACTCCACCGCTGCCATCCACCCACTCTCTGCCAGCTGTACAGCTCCCACCGGCCTCCATCTAAACACTCATTCCAAAGTATGAGTCCTGCACTTTGTCTAAACATGCATCATTTACTTTATTCCAAAAACTACCTACCTGGCAGATTATTGAGGATCACCTCAGGGGGATAAAACACAAGTTTTGGATGCATCATAAATGAAAACTCACATTGTCAGGACTTTGACGTCCATAATCTCCTGTCTGAGCTCCCTGCATGCAGTAGAGTTGTACTCAAAGGAGCCATCATAGTTTTCCAGATACCTGGAGGGATAAACACAGTCATCCTCTGCCTGCACCCGCTCGCACACAAGAGAATCAACAGAATTAACAACAAACTGTGGAGATAAAATGCAATATATATTCAAAACAGTGTGTTTAAAGGGTACAGTAAAGAAAAAAAATACTGCATAAATACTATAGAACATCTATGGCTTAACTTTATGAAATACTAGAATATCAGTATAGCATTGTGGGATGACAAATGACAGAAGTGATGTAACTGATTTTAGGCGTCACAAACAGGAGAGGAACATATTGTTTACTGGACACTTGCACCAGATTCTGTTACATCTTAGTCTAAACCAATGTGACCTCTCATATTTTCCTGTCTTTGACTAGTTAAGATGAGAACTTGCATGGTGTAATACTGGTATTGTGAGGTTCAAATGAGTATTTATGCTGTACATTAATTTAGAAGAGAAACAGAAAACAGTTTGGAAGGGGAAAAGGAGTGTTACTTCCAGTGCATAGCTTGTTAAAATGGTGGACTAGATAGTGTCTGGTGGATATGAACATGAGAGTGCTGTGCGTTTGTCTGAGCATATAATTAAGCCTGTATGTCAGTTGTGCTGGCTGCAATAACATGACATTTTGAGATTTCCTCATATTTTGGTAAACATAAACACAAACACCAGTGATCATGCAAACGAGTAATCCTAGAAATGATTTTTGGAGCTTAACCTCAGTTAACTAGAGCTGAAGAATCTAGAGAAATCCACTTTGGACACATGTAAAACAATTATTACATTGAAATGGCAACAATAACCAAAAAGTACACAAAGTAATGTCTTCAGTGTGGTGGTGTGGCTGTGCTTTAGCCGATTTAACAAAATGACTGTGCAGAAAAAGCTGGGGGGATTCATGCTGGTTGTGCAATTTAAACCAAGATGTCACTTGGTTGCCATTTGTTCATGCACTGATGCCTCATTTCTTGCAGCGCAGCATTTTGTAAAAAAATGTGGTCTGGTTAAAATGTGTGTGAGTGTGTGTCTGGGATGGAGTGGAGGCGGTTAGGATGGAAATTGAAAAGAGAGGAAAAGGAAACCACCAGTGCAACGTTGTTTGTTCCTATTGTCTGATGTGCAATCGTGTTTGGGAGAGAAAGGGATTTTTAATTAGGCTATAAATAGAATTACATAACTGTAACTTTGCTTTATAATCTCTGAGGAGGAGTTTGAGCCGTAGTTCCAAAATTCGGAGCTTTGTTTGGCTTTTCAGAGGTCATCTATTCAAGTGAGGCTGTGCAACTTTTGTAAGGGGACATAACACATTTCTCTATTTGCTCATTACATTCCAGCATCTGGTACATGCTCAGTGTTTCTGCTGCTGCAGCTTTATGTCAGCTCATATCGGCTGTCTTTAGATGGATACCAGTCACAAATTTATGTTCATGCAAGATTTTTCTAACTGTGCTCTACATTTTTAGGTTATCATAGGTAAATATACCGTCCTTTAAGCAAATACAAGGGAAATTCAAAATATGATCATGTTGTAGTTGGCACTTTTGTCCACCCTGCTTTAACGATGAGTTAAATCCACATTAAATTCTGTGTCTTATGCTGAATGGAGGCTTCAGAACAATAACTGCACTTAACTTCACTTCGGTTCAACACATTTTACATTTTTGAATGTGCTTTTACATTTTTATACCTCCAGTTAATTTAAACCAAGGTTGTACCTAAATAGAAATTAAACTCAAGTGTCTATTTTGTGAAACTGCCCGAGAAAGGTGTTTTGACATATTTAACTGAAGGATAATTAAACATTAACATAGAAGATAAACAGTTGGAAAATATGAAATATTATTCATTCATATTTTATTTTCAACTTTCAAATTTATCCTTGTTCCAATAGCTAACAGACACAACAGAGGTGGTGATAAATAGACACTAAATGTACATCAAGGTTTTACATTTGCCAAATGATCCAGCTGTAAATAGTCTCGCTCCCAGAGGGTTGATCTCTTTAGTTGTGATCCATCATTTCCTGTTAGTTTTGGGCAGTGGGCCACAAAACTGACTGACTCATCTCTTTCTGGCTCCATTTAACTAAACTTGTTTTGTATAAATAATGATCCATAGAGTATCTTTTTGGGTAAATTCTCCCTGCTGTTGCACAGTAGTAATGTTGCTTTTCTGTGAAATTTTAATTAAAATCACGGAAGTCTACAGTAATCTGTTTACAAGTATATTCCTTCTGGGCACAAGAAAGCTCTTAGGATAGTATAAAATATTTTTAATTGTTCAGGAACCATGAAGGGATTTGGCGGCAGCTGTGATGTGTATTTAGTAGAATGAATGTTTTTTTCTGAGATATGGAGCTTAGTGTTTTGAAAGATGAATAAAATTGAAACGTTACCTGTGGCTGTGAAGGAAAATGAGGTGAGTTTGAAAAGAAAAAGGTAATAAAAGAACACAACGAGCAATACAATGGAGAGATGCAGAAAAGGAACAAGATGCTGGGATGAAACTGTACAAATAAGGAGCGATGAAACTGGTTGTCTACATCCACCTGATGATGCAGTGTATTTCTGAGGTTCTACTGAGAGGAGCTTCGGCCTTATAGAATATATCTGACACACTGAATAGAGCTGTTCATTCTTGTTTTAGCTAAGATGATGAAACCTTTGCAAGTGTTCTCTGTTCAGTTCTAAAAGCAAGACTTTTACTTGGTGAGATGAATTTCATCTCTTAGTTTAGCTCTACAATGCTGGTTCAAAACCAATCCAGGATGAGAAAGAGCAACCAGCATTTGTCTATCACAGATATTGACATCTACTGCTCAGTGAAAAATGAGAAATTGGAGCTTTGGAGAGAAAAATCTGGCACCTTCCTGTCTTCTTGTAACAAGGAAAGGAAAGTGGAAAAGGGGGTAAATCCAGGTCGCAGAGAGAGACAATGCAGATGTGAGAAGGGGGAGATAGGGGGAGCAGAGAGAAGTGTCCACACTATGTACATAGCATAAACACAGAGCTGTGCAGAACACATGAGACACAGGTTGAGGAGGACAAGGCATTTGGAAATGGGTGCTGGATGGGACACAGAGGTAACAAGGAGAAGCCAGTACATCAACAGGAGACCGTGGTTCAACCAGCTTCTGGAGGGGGAGAGGAGGGGGAGATGGGGTTCAGGGGTCTGAGGTCGAGGTGGACGGGATCAGACAACATGCAAGAGCAAATCTGAAGTGCAACCACCACTGAAAAAATATGAGAGTTTATACCTTTCAGACTAATGAAAAAGAAAGAGGCATTCTTGGGTTTCTGTGAAAAGACTAAAAATGCCTTCAAACTGGCCTACCTTTTTTTTTTCTTCTTAATATCGGCTAGGCAGGGTGTGACTATTACGGAGAGCTGTGAATCTGGCTGAAAATTCTGACGGAAACATCTGTCAACATGCAGACAGGTTAAGTTAGAGTTAAATGTGTGATGTAGTCCTGTGACACCACCACCCCTGCTAACCTCCTAAACCTGCAGATGTCAAAACAAGTAGAGAAGAAAAAGTGTAAATGTGCTGCGCTTTTGTGTTTCTTTCTACAGCATCTGAGGAGACTCATGGGCGTCTCAGCGGCCCAGTCCACGCATGCAGGGCTGGGTCGTCACTATGATGGATTTGTGTTCTCTTTCACTCTACCTTTCTCACTCGCTCTCGCTCTCACACACACACTCTCTTTTCTCAGAGGTGTTGTGCAATCAGTCACGATGGAAAGGTACCTTTTCCTTCCATTTCTCGCAGGCTTCAGAGATCCATCATCCGAGAAATTAACGGGACCGGTCCAATTTCCTGTCTCGTCCCCTTTGAGTCGGCTAAACTGTTGTGCACTAGTAAGAAAATGAGTCAGTTTATTTGGGATTTATTTGTCCTTCTTCTGCAAACACAAGCCCACATGTTCACCCACATCTGCACATCCATGCGCTCACTCACACACACAGGTACATGAAGGGGGACCAGCTTTTTGGCTCAAGAAAAACAGTATGACACCAAACATGGTTAGAATGATATTTTTAGTTAATGACACCATGGTTTGAATGGTTAATTTATGCTCTGCTGGGCTGCTGCCACTATCCTGATTCAGACATTCACACTTTGCAACATTGGCTTGTGCAAGTGTTAGACGTGTAAGTCAATATATTAAAGTCACAGTGATTTAAGGGAGGAACAATAATCTGTGCCAATTTGCTGCAAATGTCAAATTACATCTAAGAGAGAGGTGCCAACCGATCTGCTAAGAGTACTGTAGATACGATAAAGTTGCCAAATTCGACTATCTTTTCAGCCTGATTAAAGAGATTTACACATAATGATCAGTTTCCCTATCATGTCTAATATCAGTTAAACTGTGGAAACGGTTCAGTCTGACAACCTAATGCGGGTAAATAAATGCAGTTGAGCAGGATCTTGACTTGGAACTGTGCATAAAGGTGGACTCTATGTCTATGAAAAACATACTATGGAACACAGGAACCAATGTTTTCGGCTAAACCCATTTTAGAGACTAAAAGTGAGGTTATGTCAGCTTCGGCTGAAGAGATTTAATGGCTACCATCACAGAGGAAGACATTTGGTGCAGATGCTTTTTAGCCCCTACAACATACAGATGTTATAAATGTGCCATGAAGTGATCAGCTATTTCTAGAGCAGCCCTGTCTCCCAAAAATGACGATCCCATACAACTAAACTGCATGTCTATTACATTTTGAGGGAATATTCTGATTACATTTGTTCGGTATCATAAGTACATTTCAAATCAGCATTTTATTACCATTTGCTATAGTGCTTTCCAGCCTCTCCTTTTCAACCAATTATATATTAGATGGGAAAGGACTTATCACCCCGATAAGTCAGAAAATGGAAGAGAAGCTTCGAAAATCTTGCAAAACGGATCATATTTTAACCCGTATCGTGATATTCTCCCAAATCTAATCAAGTAATTTTGGTGCCTTAACTTAACTGAGCTTCTTGCATATAGGTATTTTTGTGAAAATGCAGTTCTGGTGTCTAAACCTAACTATGAATGAAAACTAAAGTCCCTGATGGTCTCTCACTGGACACAAACCCTGGTCTCTTGGCTGAAGGTTCTGCTGTAGACTTATGCTGCTATCCTGCTGCCATGGACTTTGTGGCTTCTTCAAAGTGAAAGTCTTGCCTTCTACATCATTTTTTTTTTCTCGTTTTTGTAAAATGTAAATAAGGATGGAGTTTAGTTGTATAGGAACAGATTTTTTTAGGGAGACAGAGCAGGTCTAGAGACATGCCTGTTTGCAGTAAACCAAAAACAGCCCTGCTTTGTGTTGGATTTCTTCAAAAGAGAACAATGAAAGAATTACACAATATCAAGGACAATTTTAACTATGAGATAAAACTGCCAATGTTCTACATTTGTGTTATTTCCAGTGAATCTAATGAAAAGAACAAAACCATGAAAGTGTAACTCCATCTCCTTTAGATCAATCCTTTCTGAGGTCCATAACTTGTCTGTAGCCTTCAACCCCAACATCCACTGGCTCCATTTAAAGACAGAATTTAAACAAATATGTGCTTCTATTTAAAAAAAAAAAGAGTGATTTCCTGAAGCTCCTGGCACTGCTGTTTTAGCAAATGCCACTCAAACAGGAGGAAATAGCTTTTTTTTCATTTGCAGATTTGGTGCATTTCCCAGAATGGTGTATGTTGGGTTCACTTCAGACTATTCATCATCGTGAAAAAGAAAATGTCACCCAGTGAAACAGTATTTTACCTACTTTTTGACAAATCCTGCACTCTGTAGCACAGAGGAGTAAGGCCTATCAGGCTTTGGATGCATCGGTTTTGGTCTTTTCAAGAGGTTTGTCATAAAATTTAATGTTTGGAATTTGCTTAACATACTAAAATTCTTTCTCTGCGAGCAGACTAATCACATTCCATATGTCCAAATATCCGTGGGTGTGTAACTTCTCCTGTTATCTGGCTGATTATCATGCAAGTATTCATGTGTGACTCATTTCTGTGAGTGCTCTGTGGGTGTATTTCAGTGGGGAGACCGAACCCAAAGAGCCTTTCTGGGTGCATTATGTGATCTAGCATTCATCACCGTGTCAATACTGATCTGCAGGCACATTTGGCTTCTCTGAGTACCACTTCAACATCTCCATAACACTCACTAAGTGGCTGCAGAAGTGAACACACTGAAATCACAGATGTCTATGCCTCGCTTTAGAACATCTGCCTGAAATAGGATAAGAGCTAATCAAAGCAGCACAATTAGTTGCTATTTTCCTACACACGTCCTCGGCATCACCAAAACATGCAGCCTATTGAGGCTTGATTTTAATCTAAAATGCATCAGGTTGGTTAATGCAACTCGTACATAAGACTACATAAGTCTGAAATTTTTCAAAATGACAGTGACCAATATAACCTTCAATCTCATGTCAAGAGTAGCAGTTTTTATATTTAAACATTAGCGACTCGTTGATCTCCCGTTGACTCAATCAAGAGCACAGTTGAGACAGTAATCTGAGCATCCGTAGACAAACAACATGCACAAAGTTGCTCTGCAGCACTAATGTGCACTAATTTTCCCCTGAGGCTCTGGGACTGGAAAGTAGGAAGGACTTTAATACTAATAGGTTCTGTGACTTGGGTTTTTAGGGAAGGCTGGGTGCATCGATCCAGATGGCCATCCGTCCAGGCAAATTTCCTCTAACGGTAAAGACGGGTAAGTAGTTTATTGTTTGTACCAAAACAAGAAATTCACTTATTGTCCATTTGGTTCTCTAAAATACTTTCTTGTTTCCTCTCTGTATTACATTTTAACATGTTTTAAGTGCTGTGATTTGCTGCTACAGTCAGTACACTCCTGTGCAGCTGTTTCAACAGCCTGATGAAAGCCCACTTACATAACACATTAAAAGAGGTTCACAGAGTCACATGTGCATGAATTGACATCAGCTTTGATAATTTAAAAAACTGTTTCTATCATTTATCAAGCAAATATTTGTTGGTTCCAGCTTCTGACATGTGAGGATCAGCTGTTTTTTTTTTTTTATCACGGTAAATTGAATCAGGAGTGTTGCCCAGAAAAACAAGTGAGATGGGATGGACATTTTTAACCAGTTTGTAATGCTTTGTACTGCAGGTTAAATGAATGATTCACCAATAGACTGACAAATTGATAAAAAGAGATAATCATTATTCACTGTCTAATTCGCGAAGCCACTTAATTTTGAACGGTTTGTAACTGAACCAGCCTGCAGCTTTTCTAGCCGAGGGTATTTTTAGACATCACCCTCTTCAAGTCAAGTAGAGTTGAAACTTAATTTGTCTTCCTACTCAGAAGTGTGTCACTAATTGTGATCATTTAATAAGCCCTCTGCCATTTTACAACCCTCCACAATTTCAACCTGATTTCAGAGGAGGCAGGCCGGGAGCAACTCTGAGGGAACTCAACGGCCAGATTTATAAAAATAAAATACATCTACAGGATGGCTTGGCTTTAATTTGTGTCCTCATACATCTAAAAGAGAAATCCTTTGCACTGTGGGGTGAGTTGATGTAAAAGTGATGATGCATCTAAACTGTAAATCCCTGAGCTTAGACTCCGCAGGCACCCAAATGTCTCCTCTACAGCCGTTCAAACCGACATGCCTCAGGTAATTTACAGAACTGCATTTTTTTTCCCCTTCCAGCGAAGCCCCAAAGCGCATTAGTGCAGCGATAAAAAAGCTGCCAACGTGTTCTCAGGCCTGGGTTTTTCGTGGGGGAAGAGGCTGGGTGTGGTCGGACCCATGTGGACTCCTGACCGTTCACGCTCGGGGAGATTTCATGACGTCTTCTCTCTCCGTTACGCACACACACAGGCAAACACATCCAGTTTTATCACTCCCTTCCAGTCTCTCCCTGTCTCCCCCACTTGCACTGAGGTGTGTGTGCAGACAGACTGTAGTGAAATGGCTGCCGCTGTGCCCACTTGGTTTCTGTTGTGTGGCTTGTTCCCCCTCTCTCCCTCTCTCCTTCTCTCTCTCTCCCAGAATGAGGAGTAAAGTCAGGGCACAGGCGAGGAGAGGTGTGTTTGTTGTGTGTGTGTCGGGTCTGGATTCATGCATCTCGCTGCAGAGGTCAGGATGCCATGAATCCAATTTGAGTATCATCAGACCAGCCCAGCAGGGTGGCGGGGGGGAGAGGAGGGGGGAGGTAGCTGTGGGGGAGCTTTCAGATTGCAGCACATGTATGTTTGCTTTGACGTAAGCATGCATGTGCTGTCTGTTAAAATACCTGGAGGTGGGGTATTTGGATTGTTTTTCCTGTTTTGGAGTGAGATTTGGTGTTTTTTTTTTTTTTTTTTAAAAATCACCTAAAGATCAAACATCCCAGCTTCTCAGCATCTGCTCGTCTCACACTGAATTTTTCATAGAGTGAAGAGGGAAGCGGCCTGCAATTTAGCAAATAAATGGACTTGAAAGCGGGCTACCAAAAATACTGTTGCAGAGCTCTTATAAATATTACAACGCGTGGCTCTGCAGCAGCTGTGCACTAGTCTTGGTGGAAATGATTTATTTAACAGGGATCAGGAAGAAATACACATCATCTTTAACATGTTGCTGTCTGTAATCATCATCATCATCATCATCATCAGCTCCTGGAGCTTTAGTATGCATTAGGATAATCTGATGCCTCTGTAAGATGTAGGCTACGACCAGTCAAGAAGGCTGAAACGGAAAAATCAAAGAAAGATCTTTGGAAAAAGAAAGGGAAAACATTACCATACACAGCTGAGGCACTGTGTATGGTATGAATGTGATGCTTCATTTTCATAAAATATCAAAAAAATAAATCCAATGGAGATTGTTTTACTATGCCACTGGGAAAAAAGATGGATGGTTAATTGCTTTTGTTCTTTCCAGCCACTAAAGCTTGTTTTCCCCATGCGTCCTGACATGTGCTTCATCCAGACTACTCCCATTTATACCGGACAGTTTATCATTCATATTTAACCTTTCACCATTCAGTCATTAATTAGAATCAATGAATTCATGCGTCTTAGGGCTGAAAATTAACCTTACAGCAGTGTGCAGCTACAACTCTGACATTAATATCGAGGCCTGCGCTCTAATTGCTTGTTAATGATGATTAAAGAGGATTAAAAGAAAATCTACACTTACCTCTTGATGTAGTTTTTCCCATAGAGAATCTGTTGCAAAAGTGTGACGAGTCCAAATGCGCAAATAAATATGAAACAAAGAGACCTATTGCCGAGTATATCTTTACCCGACGATGGGTCGGAGTATCCCATCCTTCGGCGCAGCATCCAGGGCTGACGGTGAGACCCGCTTAGGTGTCTCTCTGCGCTGCATTCAGGACCGGGATGGCAGGTGTCTTGTACCCGCTGGACTGGACATCGTCCATCACCTTTCTAGGCTGTTTTGCTGCTGTCTGACCGCAGCATCACTGGCGCTGGATGGTGAGCATCGCAATGTATCGCTTTTTTTATCGACCCTGCACCCCAATTCCAAAATGATGTTTATATATCTATTGCAGACGCAGGTGCAAAAACATTAAATATCATAAGCTATATAATTTGAGATTCTTGACTTCTGTTTTCGCGCTACTCGCCTCGACGACATGCGGTCGCTCGGTCGGATGCAAGCAATGCAGATGATCCAAAATTACGCGCTCTCAGTCTGCGATAAATCCGGAAAATCTCGACGCAAACAAAGCAAAGGCGTCGACGCAAAGCGCGATTTATGTCTTTAAATTACCGATGAGCTGGACAGGAGTTGAAAAAAACAAAAAACGAAAACACACACACATCCCTCATGCTTCATCTCCAATCTGAGCAAAGCTGCGTGACTGAAATGCAGAAGCAGGAGGATGCGCCTTTTCTCAGCCTGGCAGCCGGGGGCGCGCCGCGTTTCATTCACATGCTCCTTACTCAGCCAAAACCCAAGGTCATGGTCTGCTTTTCAAGGATGCACCTGCGCGCCCACAACTTCTACAACCGAGCAAATCACCCGAACAGAAGCTGCCACTGAACTGAACAGATTACAGCATCTAAAATGAGCATTTCCACTGGAATCTCCTCACATTTGACATGGCTGCTGCACCACTGCTAATGAGCTTGTTTTTGCAGTATCACTGGTTCCTGTAGGTGGTTTCATGTTCCACCATTTGCCTCCACACTTTCTGTCCTTTTATCATTCACTGGAGTTCATGTCAAAGTGGCGAACGATTTCGTACATTGCGTTTACAGTATGGTGCCGTTTGCTCGGCTGCTTCAAAGATTTCATTTGAAGTGAAGAGTTTCTGGGGTTGAGTTTTTAACCCACAACATTGCATAAATCTGTTGTCATGACTCACACATAGATTAGTGCCTCTTTCCTGCACTGAGGCTAATAACTGCATTAGTGCTGATTTCTGCCAGAATTCTCATCTACTGCTTTTAGATCACGTCATTAAAGTCCATCTGAGACAGGTTTAGTTGCTTTAGCTGTATGCACTTAAACAGAAAGCAGCAGATCTGTTGAAAGGTGCTACATACATAAAGGCGTTGTTAGGATCTTGAACACTGAGCGCTCAGTCCAGCCCACAAAACCGGATTTTACATTGATAATTGCACCATTTTCATGCTTATTTCTGATTAAATCAATAGAAAATGTGAGACATTGTGCTGTCTGCAAAGTCAGATTATCCCGCATCATCTTTAAGCTCAGCCCATGTTCCCCTTCACTATCACAGTGAGTGCAGGATTGTTAGAGCAGTGGTTCTCAAACTACGTGCATTTAAGTTAGTCTTGGTTAATTATTTAAAGTTAGAATTATATGTGAAGGGATGTCTGGAGACTAAAAAATATATACTGTGGACCAGGGATACTAGTTTTAGCCACCAGCTGGAGTGAGACTGGTATATCTTATGAGTTATTAATGCAAAGTAAACTGGGTGACCAATAGTCCATGTGAAGAGATGTAGGTGCTGTCGAGGGGAAAATTCACCTAGAAAGTCCCATAATAGAATAAAATGTTCTCTTTATAGCTCTGTAAGTGCAATAACATCATGCAACACTACTTCTCTTTATATCTTTTTGAGTGCAATAACAAGTTATCTTTGTAACTCTTGTGTACAATTCTACACACAATATGTGTCCGATCCTTTCTGTACAAGTATCCACAATGCCATATCTGTACATGTGAAAGGGTGTACATAGTCCATTAGTACCCTTATTTTTAAAATCTCTATTCTACTTTTGGATTTTTTTTGTTTGGGATGCGTCATTTTTATCTTGCTGCTGTGTGAAAATCCCCAGTGAGAGATCAATAATGTTTATCTTGTCCTATCTTATCATATAAATCAAAATAAAAAAATACTAAAAATGAAACCAAATCTGCAGTCTGTTTTTTCTGATGAAAAACACTGAAAATTCTCCTAATGATTGAGATATGACTCTTCCTCCAGCACCTCACTGACTTCATTATTTTTCCTTTGAAAAATGCTTCTTAAATCTGAGGCCTTCCATTCATGTCTTAGTGAATTAGTTAAATACCTTCCACCAGATGCCAACAATGACAAACTCTCTACGTTCTGTCACACTCTCACACAAAAGGCGCAACTATCAAGTGGTATGAAATCAACCTGCTGCTTGAATGACACACAGAGGACCTAAAATGGAGACTACTTGCCTGTTTTCTGAATGGAATAAAAGAAGAATGGATCCAGGGTTATAAAAACATTTGGGGATAAAGCCTTGGATGTCCAGGCGGATTGATTCCTCTGGTTTAAACTATCCCATGTGATTCACACATGAACTTTTTTCCAGATCTAAAGCAAACATAATAAACCGATCAAGTCTTTTGCATTTGCTGACAACTTATTTACTACCTGACAGATCTGAGAAATTGTCCTCTTATTGTGAGTTATTGCATCAGCACTGTCCCTGGTTTGCTGTAAGTGTTGTTTTTTCAGCGACAGCATCACATTATGGTGGAACATGAGTATCTTTGTTGTCTTGATGCAATATATAATCATGTCAGACTTTTATACATGAGGTCGTCTGAAACACTGACATATTTCCCCCATCCCCAAGTGATCAGCCTCTCTGCCAACCACTGGACCAACTTCTGACTGACACATGTACATGGGGGACACATTTTTCATTAACCTACAATAATTGTAAATCTCCGATTAACTAATTTGAAAGATATTTGAAAGATTTTCTTTGCACTTTGAGTCCTCCATCAATCTGTTCTCTATCTGGTTTAGATTCTAGTACCAGCAGGGAGAGCAAAAGTAGCTCACACAAGCTTACTGTGAGCCAAATCCTGCAGCTCTTGAGATGCTTCCAGGTCAGATGGGATATGTAGTCCCTCCAGCTCTGTGATCTGGGTCTGCCCCAGGGACTGGTCCAACCAGTTGGACTTGCCGAGCATATCTCCAAAATAAGCATGCAAGAGACTTTGATCAGTTCTCTTCACACAAAGAAGCATTGATTTGAATAAACTCCTTCAAGATATGAGCTCTTTACTCAGGCGGAGTCAAGACACCAATGCAAAGGACACTCCTTTGTGCCTTGTATCTGACATCTTATTCTTACTGTTTTTAAGATGATTATCAGTACACTGCAGTTTCAATTAGGAAATACTCAGAAATGGTGCAGACTGTTTATTTTGCTCCTGATATGTCTTCCAGCATATAAAAAACTCCACATAGACATTTTAACAAGGTTTGTTGTTTTTTAATTAAAAGAAAGGGTTTTGAGTTATGTTGATATGACATTTTGACAGTACACATTAAGCCTCTGTTTGTTTAGAATATAAAGACTGTACTGTATATATAAAAATGTTTATCCATTAGTTTCAAGGAAAAAATAACAAATATTTTGTGAAATGTGAAAATGTACGAGAAAGACTTCTGAGGGAAGATGCACTGATAAATTCTTGGTAATTAATCATATGACATTATTATTAGAAATTTAAATACCAGTGATATTAACTTTTGTCCTGAGCCCATCATTTCTAATTTAATGGATATTCAAACAGTCAAACCATTTGTAAGATCCATCAAACATATGTTGCATTTAGAAGTCAGAGCATCAAAAACTTTATATAAAGTTATTATGTAAAAGTACCAAGTTGTCCACAGACACATACTTCTTTAGTACATATCACATTTATTTCTAAGAAATTGTTCTTTTGGAAGGCGTCTTACCTCAGTTTACCCTACAATATTTTTCATTATCTGTCTTGCAGCTCATAAATCAGTATTTTCAGAGAATAGAGTGTATACAAAAATGTATTTAATTTGGCAATGTGGGTTGTTTGCTTTTTCAAAACGACAAAATATATGATAAATAAATTCTTGATAATTATTGAAAGGGATATTTTGAAAATGCTGCACAAGTATTTGTAGTTTTTGTGGTTTGTGCACTGGCAGGCTTTTATTCTCATAATAAAAATAGATAAGAGGCATTGTATGGAAATAAACTGGACTCTACTAAAGAAACAATTTCTTTAAATACGACGAAGAGAAGTATAGGTTAAATTCAACTTAACCTAGTTCTGTTCACTGACATTTTAGATCGATTCATTGGCAAAATGCTAGACGGGGTCACATTTCAGTGTTACACAGGACTCCGCACGGACGTAATTTGATGCAGCGCCAGCTCCGGTTCCGGTCTCTTTTCCCTTAGCCACCGGACGAAAATGGTAAGAAGCATCGATGGCAGACGAAAATCTTTAAACATCTGTTTACTGTGTCGTTTATCTGACATGGACTGTGGATGTTATGTTGTCGGATAAACAAAATCACCGTTTGGACGAAGTATTTTTAAGATGAAGCACTAATTTAATCAAATAAACGTTGATTTTAGTCGCATCCATCCAGCATTTATTAGCTTCCATTAGCATTGAGGTCCGGTGTACAGACTGGCCTTCATTTGGTGTTAAGAAAGATATATAACATGAATTAAAATACATTCGTTTATATATGGTAAATAACTAACACCGACGACCTGTCATTGTTTATCCAGTACAAATTATTCATTTGTGAAATGGCTAACTAGCTTTACCGCTGTGGTTAGCGTAGCTAGCTAGTCGCATCATGTAGTGAATGTGTTTCCTGTAGCTGAGTGTACACACGGTCTTTACACCTCTGTCCCAAACGAAGATTTGTATGAGCGTTTTGTTGATTTTTATGTTGTTGGAGAGGACGTTAGTCGTTGCCTTTAGTGGCTATGAAGGCGCTTGCATTTGAATTGTTTGGCTAACTACTCCAGTGAGTTTCAATATTGTTGCATCTCTCACGTACAGTACGAAGCTAATGTCTTGTCAGTGATGCTTTTAAACACAAATGTCTGAACAAATGACTTTCTGTGATTCATTCTTTTTAACTGAGACAAGACCACTTTAGCTATAGTTTGCACTGAGGTCTTAGTGAGTTGTTTCTGACCTGTCATCTCTCACCTCTCAGACCAAGGGGACATCATCTTTCGGTAAGCGCAGGAACAAGACGCACACTTTGTGCCGTCGCTGTGGCTCCAAGGCCTATCACCTGCAGAAATCCTCCTGTGGCAAGTGTGGCTACCCCGAGAAGCGCAAGAGAAAGTGTAAGTGACCGAAAGATAAGTGTAGTTATGAGTATTTTTATTAGAAACCTTGTATTGGAGTGTGTTGTCAGCCTGAAAAAAATGCCGCTGAACATGCAGGAGAATAGTAAACACGCATGTCTTCAGTATAGACGTTCTTGCAGTGGTTGTCTTCCAACATGTTTAGTGTTACAGCTTGCAGTGATGTAGCCTTCTAGACAAATTTACTGACTGTGAGCTCATTGTTTACTGGGATATAAAGCCCTGCACCTGTATGGAAACAGCACACCTGTGACAAGAGAGATCTTAACAAGATTTTGTGCTGTATGACACACGTGGAATGCCAGAAGTACAAAAAACAATGCAAAAGTTAAATTTCATTGATCTACACACAGCTGGAATCGGCATAATAAACATTTTCCCGATACACACAGAGGTATTAAGTATTATGAAAAACTGGTAGCATGATGTAGTATGAATATTCTACTACATTTGTGATGTGTTTCCATACTTTTCTCCCATTTGCTCTCTGTAAACACTGCAGTTCAGCACAGAGTATTTGACTGTTAAAGCTTTCACTAAATAATATGTATTCTTCTCTATTCTGGTGCAACACTTGTTTTTGTACAATGTTTTGGTTTGTTATTCCACTCTACACCTATGTGAATTGATCTGTGCCAGGCTGCCTTGACTTATTGTGATATTCTTTTTATAGACAACTGGAGCGCCAAGGCCAAGAGGAGGAACACCACTGGCACCGGCCGTCTGAGACACCTGAAGGTCGTCTACCGCAGATTCAGGTGAGGTGTACTAATGTTAAGCATAACAGAACTATAAGCGTTTTCTAGATGTTCTGCTAGCCGTGTGCTCATTCTGCAGCGAGGACCTGTTTGCTTACTTTATGCGTAAACCTGATAGTGGCAAATTGATTTGATTTATCAGTTTAAAACAAACATTGGATCTGCTGCCGAGTTGTGTGTAGTGTTCACATATTTGTAGCAGGAAATGTAAGCAAGATTCCTGCATTTTACTTTCATCAGCAAGATTGAAGAGAATGTCTGCATTTCAATCGAAATATTTACAAAAAAAAGAATTCTGTGACTACTATCTGTTGCTTGTGGTTTGGGAAAGATATTGGATATATGCAAACAACTATTGGTATAAACAATTTTAAACAAGTGTTTACAATAACTTCAAGATAAATGTCATTACTAAACGGCTTTGACAGTTTAACTTAAAGTACCATATAGCAGCTTTTTATTCGGAGACTGTATACATGCAGGTTTGCCTAAACTAGGAGATGTTTTCCTTCCTCGGTTATTTTGCAGTGCAGAACTGAGCAGAAGGTCATGGGACAACCATACATTTACAAATTCTGTCTTAAATAAAAAATAGTATGTGCATTCTATGAAATATCACAGATTTGTTACATAAATTCTGCTTATGCTTTGCAAAAAAAAAAAAGGTGGGATTCTGTGCAGCACGTGTAGAATCCTGTTAGACCTCGTCAATGCCGCTTACCAATGATGGTGAAAAATAAATGTCTGAACAAATGAACTTATCATGATATCAGTATTTTCTCTGAGGTAAGCGTCATTGTAAGACAAGATCGGTGACTAATGTCAGTGTGGGGCTGAAATTCCTTTGGGAACAGTGTGATAGTTTTAATTTACACCTACAAAAGGTTTGTGTATATGTATATTTCAAAATGCATTATCATATATCAATCCCTGTTGAATCCCAGTCACACACTGACTGCTAACTATGATGAGCTATTCTGTCATTGCTCTGTCAAAGTGACCTTTATTATCAGTATCTCTACATGTTCAGTACATGCAGAAAATTTTAAATGCTGTTTCCACAAAGTCACACAGTGTACAAAAATACAGTATCAACATACAGAATATAAAAACAGTGCAAATACAGATCTGTGATGTAAGAAAAGTTTACATCTGCCACTAATTAAATAAAATATATGACTCCCATTTTACTTGTTCATTATGATCCATGGTTTAGTAGGCTTAACTATGCTGATGAAACATTTACAAAAATAAATCTTGGCTACTTTTCTGATGAATCAGTCTAATTTTTGTCAGTCCATTGTGGTAGCTTGGGCTTTGAGCCCAGACAGCAGCTGTTTTGAAGTAAGGCTTTGAGAGAGTCCCAGGAGTCGCCAGAAAAATGTCTGTAATTAGAACTTAAATTATTAATCACTTTAGTGGCACAGTTTTATCAGCTGTTACGAAATTTAGATGGGTAAGTAACAAAAACTCTTAAATATGACTGAGCTTATTGTGTTCGTTGTGACTTCATTGTGCAGAACTACCTCAGTTCAAAGGTACCAAAGGCTAACGTTATGGTTTCCACATCTGCAACTATGCAAGTGTCAATGATGAAGCTCACCGACTTCTTTTATTTGACTCTTGCTGCACATGGAGTACGTCCTTAACACAGACTGGAAAGTAGTGAAAGACCGACTGTGTGTCCTCAGCTGTCCGTGTGCGCAGCCACAAGGGAGTTTAATCTCGGCCTAAAATACACAAGGCACAGTAGATCAGAAGTCCTGCAGTGGAGTTCAGACCAGGTTCATCTCTACTGACTCATGTCTTTTGGCAGCAGATTTCCTTTGACCTGCTTTTATTGCAACTGTAACTGATGACATTATTAACGAAGGTCACATTGCTTTTATTTGAATCAGATCCAGGTTTTTGGCGCATTGGTTCAGCGTTTACTGGAACGCTTCTGTGGAACCGAGTCATTGTTATTACACCTGCACCAGCCCTATTAGGACCAGTCGAGCTGCTTTTTAAAACTGCTATTTATTGTAATTAGATGCCACATTTCAGTTTCCTTCAATCTGTCAGCACTGTGCCTCCTCTAGATAAAGTTTTTATTGACACGACAAAACAGTAACCTCCTTCATGTCATAACATCAGTCAGTTGTACGGCGGTGCCACCAGATCATCAAGCAATCCAATTTGTAACCAGCCCGTAACTACTGACAGTGAAGTCAACTGTGTGGGGGGAAAAGTAAAGCTTTTAAAGTAATCTAGAATGCGGCTTTTTTTCCTTTTTATCTCTGTTAAGATGACTCTAATGTGCTGCCTTTGTTTTCTGTGATTTTCCAGGAATGGTTTCCGGGAAGGCACCACCCCCAAACCCAGACGTGCTGCAGTGGCCGCCTCCAGCTCATCCTAAAAGACACATTTTTGGTTAAATAAATGTGATGTTAAACAGGAGTTCCAGTCTTGTCTCGATCTTTAAAGCGCTATTGTCGGCCCTTTGAAGCCAAACACGAAGGTCATGATTGATGTTATCAGTAGATTAATTCACAGCAGGTGACATTCATGTCGTCCATTTATACAAATCTCCCGTTAAAAAAATGAAAGAGTTTGGGTTATTGTATCAAAACTAAGAAAACCTGAAATAAAGTTTTTAGAAACATGAGCAGTTGTATCAATGTTTGAAGTTTTTCAGTGAGACCAGCAGGACCTGTTAGCATGAAAACTACAAATGACTTCTGTCAGGTTTTTCCTGCAGACAGGACTTCGTTTGTACCCAAAGAGATTTTAGCCAGCACCAAAATGATTAAAAACAAGCACAAAAAATGTTTTATTCACATGTTTTTGTTGACGGTTTACTTCCCTCAACCATAATAGACATTTTGTTTATCAAAAATAACAGGAAAATACATAGATTTTAGCCAAATTAAGTATTTTGTTGAACAAATCAGCCGAACTATTGGACTTAAATGTGCCAACAATCTCAAACCTGTGCACATTATGCTGTGAAATGCCTGCAGGTGGGGGAGGTTATGTCCTGCATTTTAAGCTAAAAGCCTCTCATTATTTGGACAAACAACCTGCACTGAAAACAAGCCTGTTCAAATCAGTAGCTGAGAAGCTGCTAGAAGAAATGAGTGTGAAGTCCTGTGAAACTGCCCAATAAATCTTTAATTATCTGTGGGTTAAAGGTAAAAGTAATCACATAACGTACTGCTTATTGTGGATCATAGGAAAATAAGAATTTGCCCAATGGCTGGAAGAAAAATCTCTTGTTATGTATCATTGTTTTTTCCTATTCAAGAGCCAAATGGGTGTGTGGGTGCAGTAATCATGCTGGGAAAAGGGGTCACACAGGAGGTGTAAAATGAGCATAATTCACCTCTTTAATAATAAACCACAGGATTTCCACTTAAAGTATTTGAACCTAATCACTTTGCTTTTTGTCAAAAGTAAAGTTCTGACAAATCATGTACAAATGCTTGTCTAATCATATTTTGCTCATTTGAATACGATTCTGTATGATGTTAAACTCTGAAATAGCTGTAGAAAGCCACATTTCACCCAGTTTTGCCTCCACGTATTTCATGCAATCAATACAAGAGCTTGAAACTGTTCTGTTTCATCTCCTACTACTGTGAAAGCCTTGGGAAATATACTGAGATTGAGATTTATAAACCAAATTATTCAGTTGAACTGTTTCCAAATAGCAGCTGGACGAACGTCTCTTTCACACAATGGAGATTGATTGAGACAAAGGTATTTGTAGAAAGCAGCAGTTTAAATACCAGTGTATCGGCCCAGCAGCTGCTTTTGGATAACATCTACACACAGAAGGCTCTGCCCTGCCTCTGAGGGTGCAAAACAGTCACATTCAGGGGCCTAAAGCTGGCCAGGAGCCCTTCTTATATACATACTCTGCATGGCGCCTGGCAAATTGTTTTCCGGCTGCCCAGAGTTTCCAGCTGCACCTCTGCCTGCATGACTTAAAGTTCAGCTGAAAAATAAATGATAATCCGCAGCTTTGAAACATCCTCAACAACAAAACGAGTCTAAATATTTACCAGGAGCCAAACAATGCTGAAATGTCTCAGATGACGACTGCAGGGAATTCGGTTTACAAATGAGTCAAAAGGCTGGATTTTATGGGTGCAGCTGCAAAACGCCTGAGGAGGCACTACAGTGAAGAAAACCAGCAGCAGTAGGTGGTGTTTTAGGAAAGGTTGAGTACATATTTCAACAGATATGCCCAAGATTTAAGCTGGGAGAAAACCCAAACTGACATTTGGTTGCTTCCAGTTGACAAATGTTTTAAAGTCACGCCTCACAGACAACCATAATGCCTCCTAAAACGTGGGAAAACTCCTCACAGAACACACAAACAGTAAATCCTTTGTTTCTGGGTGTTTATTCCTTTCCTTCATTTCCAGTACCTGTCTTTGCACTGTCAGCAAACCTAATCGTTCTATCTGTTGGAGGATCTTGCAAGTTGATGTGCATGGGGGAGTGTGGTTCAATCACAGATAAGCCCTGAAGGCTTTTGCGGCATGCAGTGTTTCAACATACCTCCTGATACTGCTGCAGGGTTTCTCCTCCTCCAGCTCTCTGCAAGTAAAACACGCTTTGCACAAGTCGTACGTTGCAACTACAGTTCATCTCTTGTAATTCCTGTTTTGTTGATGAGGCTGCTATGGGCGCTGCTTTTAATCTAAAATTTATAGATTAAAATAACATCTTTTGTTCTGCAGTTGTAGGTTTACCACATACTTGCACGTAAGTACATATTGTACACGTTGTTTTATGTTGAAACTGAAAGAATCTGCCCAACAAAATTGTATGTATGCACAATTACTTATATGCAATTTAATTATATAGAATCCAGTGACTGTGATGTGCTTTGCAGTGATTTAAAGTTCAAAGTGTATTCTGGAAACACTGGTTTAGTTTGATCCATCTAATGCAGGGGTGTCAAACATGTGGCCCACGGGCCAAAACCAGCCCTCCAGTGGGTCCAATCCGGCCCCCAGGATGACTTTGTAAAGTGTAAAAATTACAGAGAAGACATGAACTGCAGATTGTAAATTTGTAAAACTATAAATTAAAACTAATTTCTAGACCATGGCAAGTTGTTTGGATCATAAAGTAAAATACTAGATTGTTCATTTTTCTTTTGTTGTTTTGTGTCTCATTTTTATATTTTTTCTTGATTTTGTCTTTTGTCTGATGTTTTTGTCATTTTGTTTCTCATTTTTGTCGTTCTGTGCTTTCTTTTTATTTTGCTTGTGTTTTTTGTCTTATTTTTGACATTTTGTGTATTGCTTTTTTCGCTGTTTTGTGTGTCTTTTTTGTCGTTTGTCCATTTTTTTGTTGCTTTGAAACTTTTTTGTCTAATGTTTTGTCCCTTTTTTTGTTTTGTTTCATGTCGTTTGTCTCATTTTTTTGTCATTCTGTTTCTCATTTTTGTCATTTTGTCTCATTTTTGCAATATTTTGTCTTGTTTTTTGTCTTTTTTTGTCTGACTTTTGTCGTTTTGATCATAAAGTAAAATACTATATCATTCAGTTCCAGATACCTGTGACTAAATGTTTTGTTCCTTTGTAGACACTCTGTGATCTGGAAGTTGTAATGTGTAAATGATAAACTGAGGCATAATGTTGTTGAAACTGAATTTATTTTTCTTAAGAAATTTCAGGTCCTTCATAATGTTTTGTAAAAAGATAATTCCTGAAATGTGAACATTTTCAGAATGTACTTTTTGCACTAAAGCCAAGGAAACATTTGGAGTTGTGGTTATTTATCGGTCATTATGCTGTGATTTTACTGGTCCGGCCCACTTCAGATCAAATTGTGCTGAATGTGGGACCTGAACTGAAATGAGTTTGACACCCCTGATCTAATGCAACCCTAATACCTTCTACCTGGGCATCCTTAGGCCTCAGGTTTTTCCTCCTTTGTCCACATTTAAATGTAAAACACACAAGACACAAGTGAAGTGTTGCCAAGAGCCTGTTAGATTACCAAGCAGTGATAAATCCCTATTCCTGGTTCTGGTAGTCTCCAAAAAATGGTCCATCAACAAGGAGAGGAATCACATGTGGACTGATTCTGCTGCACTTATTCCTCAGTACAGTCTAACAGTGACTGTAAGCACTAGAAGAGTTACCACCAGCTTTAGCCACTAATGCACAACATCACCTCATGTAAACTGCGCACACCAAGATCACAAACAAATAGTCCATTCCCTGGACCAAACCCAGTCTGCTCTCTAAGGCCTGAACACAGAACCCTCCCAGACTGATGTCTCAGCTGTAGTGCTTGAGTGTCTGAGTGGTTTTTAAGGGTATAATAAGAAGGAAGGGGACACACTATTGTGACAGCACAGTTTGCTTGCCATTTTTGTATAAAGAATTTGGACTCATGTTTTGTTTGCAGTTTTACTACCTGCTCTGTGTTTCTACAACTTAGCAAGGCACAAAAAGTCAGGAAACATCTGTAAATCTCATAAAGAGATTTAACTGAAAAGACAAACAGCTCTACAAACAGGCAATAAATAAACACAACAGAGAGCAGATTTTTCCCCTCAACCATCCAGGCTGGGTTTGTGTACATTTGGTTTGAACGGCAGAACAACTATGTTTATACGTCATGTATTAAGTTACGAATTATGGGCATGTGGGTGCTGCATAGTGGCTTGGTGGGTAGCACTTTTGCTTTACAGCCAGAAGATCCCAGGTTCGTGTCCCAACTTTCCTGGGATCGTTCTGCATGGAGTTTGCATGTTCTCCCTGTCCATGCATGGGTTTTCTCCAGGTTCTCCAGCTTCCTCCCACAGTCCAAAAACATACTGTGGTTAATTAGTAACTCTAAATTGTCTGTAGGTGTGAATGTGAGTGTGATTATTTGCCTGATAGACTGACGACCTGTCCAGTGTGTCCCCTGTCTTCACCCTACGTCAGCTGGGATAGACTCCAGCTCCCCTATGACCCTAATGAGGATTAAGCTGTGTATAGATGATGGATTATGAGCATGTGCCTCTGCAAAGTCATATAGGGCACATAATGAAATGTCCACACCAGAGCCCTCGTGCACTTAACCCTTTGATCTACAATGTGGGTCGAAAGTGACTGATATTCAATAGAATAAGGGTATCTTTTAACCCATGTTGTGCATCAAAGGGTTAATGATATGACAGAGGGACAGTCCTCAAAAAGACAAATGAAAGTCTTGGTTTGCTGACATTAGCATGTAGCTTAAAGCAACACATTTACAGCCTCACAGAGCCACTAGCATGACTACAGGCTCTTACTGGTGTATATTAAAATATGTATTTTTTATAACTGTGTAGATAATGGATGGATGGATGGATGGATGGATGGATGGATGGATGGATGGATTGGATTTACAAGACACCACAGATGCTGGTAAATGCACATTTTGCAAATATTACTGCAAAAACAGTGTTCAAATGTAAGACAAATCAACATGATGGTTTTTCATCATCTGCCATATCTTTCACTGCTTACAAGACATAAAGTCATACTAGAAAGTCACAACGATCACGATTAAAATTCTCCATCCAGCCTTTTTTGGAGTCATTTTAGTCATTTCATTAGAAATTGGAATTATAGTCTATAAAGAATGTGGGGTTACTCTTTGCATCTGACATTTTTTGAGGTAATGTCAACTGTATTATTTCTACTAGTATTATGACCTACTAAAATAAACCAACAGTGAAGAGATCAAGGTGGGAGGTTCCTTCCCATGAAACAGCCTCTTGCAGCTGAACAGCATTTCGTACTTGTAGTATGAAGCTCCAAACTAAAGAGTGATAAGAAGACATGGAAAAACATGACAGCTGGTGTTGTTTGGATCTGGTTTAATATGAAGATATAAAGAGAGGCAGGACTGGGGAAGCATACAGTGTAAAAGCAGCAGAGAACACCAGCAGGAGGCGATAAAGAACGTGAAACCTGTGCTTGGCTGAAGTCACCGTCCCACTTTCCCTTTCCCCCTCTGACAGTAGGTAAAGGCGCAGTGCGGCGGAGCTGCAGCACTCACAGACTGGAGTTAACCTGTTGGACTGCTGCTGCTCTGTCACCGTCTCTTCTGTCTGCAGCTGGATCTCCCCCTCACAACTCCGAACCGACCGGCATCTCCTGCAAAAGGCTGGATTGTTGCACTTTCTCCTACTGTTTTATGAGTTGGAATGAAATTCTCCTGAACTGAGGCTGCTGTAATGAGAGGTACGTGTGATTGGAGCCCCAGTTGGTGCCTCTCTCGACCAGCACGCTGAATGAGGCACAGACTGGGGCCGAGCTGATGGCTGCATGTGTGATTGCCAAGTACTTAATCTGTCTGCTGTTAGACAGAAATTGATTTGAAACTTTTTTTTGTGTGGAAGCCTCTGTCCTAGGATCAGTTTGCGCTCTTCTCTTGCTGCTGCGGGAGCCTGTGTGTCGGGGGGATGAGGTTACCTCCAGCACAGGTAGGTGAGAGGTCAGCAGGTGTGAATCTGAAGCTCACTGTCTGACAAAAACCTGTTCATCTGTTGCTCTAATGGGTGTGATGCAGGCAACACGTGTAGGGTTTTAATCAAATGCTTGTGTTTTCATAATTCCTGTGGTTTTGTCAGGTCTTCCTCTGAGCATGGTTGCATTCCTGTAACCCCAATAAACAAAGACAGGCCCTGGCAGGCCACTTCCTAGTACAATAGCATGACATCACCATGTAGAAGAGGGACCGCAAAGAAGATAATTTACACAACGTCATGCCTGATATCTTATTTTTCTTCTAAAACTGACTGTAACAAGGAAAGCCTATCAAAAAGAAGGCATATCAGCTTGTTTTATAATTAAGTAAATGAGATCGAATATCTGAACATTTTATCTTTTAGTTTCATTGAAGATAGAAAGTCAGCCCTCAGCACTGAAATATTTATATTTCTAGCAGCAAAGCCCCCCGAGCAGACTTTTCCTGCCTGACCGGTATGGCCTCCTCACATCTCTTATATACACAATATACCATCCTGGCCCTCAGGCAAATGTTATCAGCTCTCACACATTTCTCCCCCACTTCATTCTGTCCATCTGATTCCAGCCTTTAAGTGCTGCCAGCTCCTATTATTTCAGAATGAAATGTTGCATCACTGCCCACACAGGAAGACTTGCAGCCCAGGACAAAAACTTTCTCCTCAGGCTCAGTCTGAGGGATATATTTCCTAATTTCAGTCTGCAGTGCAGTGGAGCGTCTTATGTAAGGTCAAAACGGGTGATATTTGAACTTTTGTCGACCTGTGAAATCAGAGGGTGTCTATATAGTTTACATAGCTGTCAGATGAGGTTGCTGATCTGTTGAGTGTGCTGCAGAGAGATAGAAAGATAGGGGCTGCCAGAAGCATGTCTCTGCATGTGCAAGGAAGTATTTACAAGTTCTTTACTGGATGTTTAACAGTTTAGCACACAGTTCAGATTATGTGCATATTTGAGATCTGTATTATAATCTTGTGGACAAATCTTAGGCTAAAGGGATGTCCAAAACTGCCTTATCTCTTTATAGGAAGATTCATTTTCTTATCCTGACCCAAGCATGTATGAACTCGAAGTAGCGCCAAAGCATCAGACAACCCTCCTCCACTCTCTCTCCTCTGTTTCTGTCTGTGCAAGAACAAAGGCCTTTTCATGTGCCTGTTCTTTCCCACACTGATTTGTTTGACCTGTAAAGATTTGTTTCATCTTATCTTTACTGTCTAATGGAATAAATTTTGGAAACATGCTATGTGCCTTCTACTGATGAGTTTGCTGTTAAAACCTCCCTTATATATTCATTATCACTAAAGTAAGTAGCTTAGCTTAGCATAAAGGCTGGAAACAGTTAGTCTGCCTGCCTGTCCTTTGGAGAGTCACTAATTAATACATTATATACCGGTTATTAAATTCGCTATAAAACTGTATATTTGTAAAAATCAATGTGCTGTTTTATGTATTGGATTATTTCTTCATTGATCGCAGTTGCAGAGACTGTTCTTGTGCCTGGCCAAGAAATAACTCAGTGCTTAAAGCCGGAGTCGACTGATATATTGCTTGGTTCATAATATTTAATATTGCCTGACACTGATGTATCAGTATTAGCATGTATGCTATGTCCAATATGCACCCGTATAAATATATATATATATATATATATATATATATATATATATATATATATATATATATATATATATATATATATATATATATATATATATATATATATATATATATATATATAGTCTGTTCAACAAAGCTAACCCTAAAAATAATGGACATGTTGTATCTCAACTATCTTTCTATCTATCCGAAAATTAATAAAGGCATTTTTTTAAAATGTCAAATTTGGACTTTGACACAGATAAAAACATTTATTCATATATTAACATGGGGTTAATACAACGTTCCTGTAATTTGACACTAAACCAGACTGAATTGTGCAAGAATTCAATTTAGCCTAAGTCTATGTGGAATAACTGATATGGTGAATAATATTGTCCTTGGTTTAAATTGAAGATATGATGATGTTTGTCTGGAAATGAGCAGTGAACTGCAATTACACAAGTCTAGGCTACATTTTTTCTTTGTTTATCCTAATGTAGGTTTTTCCCAAGACAGTTTGGAGAAATGTTTATATAATAACAAATAATACAATAGCAAAAACAGCCATTAACTGAAACATTTTCACCTGATGTCAGCTCAAAAAACTAGTTTTAAGATTTTTTTTCGGTGTCAGTTGTTTTTGTTTTTTTCAGGACTGACTATAATTTCTACAAAAATCCTGAAAAACAAGATTTGTAGTGCGAGCAGGAAGTAAAACGGGATCCCTTGGCCTTGTTAACAGATGCATTTTTAATGAACCAAGTCCTCAAGGCTCAAACTCAGACCTTATATTTGGCTGAAAGACGCATTATTTGCAGCTTAGAAATTCAGAGGCAGTGGTCCAGATGTGCACTGAGGCAGATGTTTCTTTGTGGGAAATGGATCTTTTGGCACGAAGCAAAGCTGCAGTCAAATTGAAACGATGCCATGTCAATATTTGATCTTCCATGTCACATCTTCATATATGATCTGCTTTCCTGTTTTATGTAAGCGTGACTTTGGCATGACTTTCCCCTCTTGTGTTCACAGTGAACCCATGCTGTTATTTCCCCTGTCAGCACTGGGGTGTGTGTGTTCGCTATGGTGAGGGCAAGTATGAGTGTGACTGCACTCGCACCGGCTTCTACGGTGAAAACTGCACAGTCCGTGAGTCCACTTAACATTATGAGACTTCCTCTCATATCCTCTGTTATTATTGCACTTTTGAAGAATGTGTAATATTATTTTGTACATGAAACAAGGGTCAGAAGATTGTTTAATGTTTTTGTTGTTAAACCAGGAAATAGTGCAAGATAGCTCCTGGCTCACAGAGTTAAATCTTCTCGTCTAGACCCAAATATGTGGAAAATTTGGAGGAACGGAGGCAGAAGCTGGATCAGGGCCATCTCTGCTGATTTCTCCAGCAGAACCACCTACAAGCTCTGCTGCTCTTTTCGTTAACAAAAGAATCCTCACATTCAGTCCTCCATCAGACCGGATGCATTTGACTGACTTTACATCATGCGTAATGTCAGTTAACCGGTGCTTTAATTGTGTGAGAGGACAATAAAAAAAGACGGAGTGGGAGGGTAAGAGAAGCAAGGCCAAACAGGAAAAGGGGAAATGGTACCGAGTGATAATGTACATGTGAAATAATATTATCACTTCTTACATAAGGTGGAATAAGAAAACACATGTACATCCAGAATCCGCTGTAAAGCATCGGCGTGGAGCTTCAGGCCAGCTTTGGCTTCAAAGTAAAAGGAGAAAATACACATTTAAATACACCAATTGCAATTATAATAATAAATATGTAAATATAAGAATGAAAATCTTGTTGACTTAATTTGTAAAAACACAAACTCCAATACAAACTGTACCGAAAATTGCTTCACCCTCACCCACCCCCTGTTTTTTAAGGTATGTTTTAAAGAAGTTAAATTAAAAAGAAAACTTTTCAGCATCCATCTGTCAGCATTGATAGGCTGTTACAGAAAAATACAAAGTTTTGTTTGCCAAGAAATGGTCAAAATTAAATACACTGGGTCATAAATTACACAATCTGGACACTTTCTTCAAAATTAATTTATGAATTATTTTGTCTATGGAATGTTAGAAAATAGTGAAAAATTCCACTTCAAATTTCCGTTAGTCCAAATATGATGATTCAAGATTATGCTTTAAAGAAATCCTCATATTGTTGTTTAATCAGTGAAATTATTATTTGATCATCAGAATGACTGACAATGATTTTTATTGTCATTGACTAATCAAATAAAATCGAATGTTAACTTCCCACTGGAGCTGTTGTGGAATGTAATTCCTGTCAGTTTATTAATAGGCCTTATCAGTTCATGCAGTTTCTGTGCTGTAATAAAATCTTTAACCGGCTTTGCAGTGTAGAATTGGTTTGATGATATGATCTTATATATTATTACTTAACTATATATGTAAAGTTAATTGAGGAATACAACATTTAAAACTCAAAAAGTAGAGGTAGAGGGAGGCTCTGATAGCAGACAGTACACTGAAGTTGTGGTTTGCAGGTATGTTATCTCAAATTCATGTGTAACTTAATCAACACAAATCAGCTGACCTACAGTAACCGTGGGGTTTCCGGGGCCCCTGAAGTTTCGGCGTCCTGGGCCAGCCTTGAAGCAGGGTGCTTTGCCTAAAAATGAGATAATTAGAAATTTTCATTCCGTTTGATTTAATTCAGTGAATCAGTGTCCAGAGATGCGGATGGCAACTCAAAAGACTGGAACCAGGCGATGAAAACAAGACCCAGCTTGCTAAGCGTTCTGTTGGACTATGGCATAATGATTTTCTAATGTTGAGTGAATTTCCACTCTTAATTCCCAGAGACCCTGACTTCCAGTAACAGCATTTATTTTCTCTCCTGCAGCTGAGTTTTGGACCAGAGTGCGTCAGTTCCTCAAACCCGGCCCAGATGTGGTGCATTACATTCTCACCCATTTCCGCTGGCTGTGGGACATCATCAACTACACCTTCCTACGGGACGTCCTCATGCGGCTGGTTTTGACAGGTGCAGATTCGGCGGCTCGTTCTAAGAAATCGATTCAGGACCGTCACAGGTTCAGTTTGTCTGATGATTCTTTATTTGCACCAACAGTGAGGTCCAACCTAATACCCACCCCTCCAACCTTCAACTCGAAATATGGCTACCTCAGCTGGGAGTCCTACTATAATCTGAGCTACTACACTCGGCTTCTGCCCCCGGTGCCCGAGGACTGCCCCACACCTATAGGGGTCAAAGGTTAGCTTTATGGAGCCACATTTTTACCTGAGGAGGGAAATAGAGACAGTCATTTCTGGAATTAGATCCATGACATGGACAGAAGCATGACTTCACATAAATGCTAATTCTGCTCTGCATCGACTGGACGTGTAAATATGTAACCAAACTATTCATTATACTGCCCTCAAGTGGCCAAAATCAATCATTGTACTTTTAAGTATACTTCTCAAGTGGTATATTTTTAGAAGTAACAACTGAAACATGCTAATTGTACCATTTAACATTTAAACTTATGCCAACAGATCCTGGTATCACATGTCTGGTCAGATAGTTTCTGATTTAAAATCGGATTTTGTTTAGAAAATTATTTGAATTTATTCATGAAAAGATGCTTGCTTGACTGTCTTTGTTAAGTATTTAAAAACTCTGGCTTCCTCTGTCAATGGAAAAAGGAATTTTGTAGCAAAAAATGCACCAATGCACCAAAACCGAATATCTGTTTTGGCACTAGTATAAAAATGCTACACATCTTTACTCATAGTAATGCTATGTACCTTTCAGTGGTGAAATGAGCATGTGGTAATTTGATTATATTATCTATTATTATTTTACACTTTACAGCATTATTTTATGTTATATAAACAATCATTTTAATAATGAAACCCACAGTGTTTTGTACATAACAGTTAAATAATTCCCTTTTTATTTCAATCCACATCTCCTTGAGAATATTTTCTTCAACAATTTGGCCAAATAAAATGCTCAAATGCCTTAAAATTCTCCTTAAGTGCAGCACTTGAGTAGTATGTACATGCTGCTTTCCACTAGTGGATCATTTTAATATCTAGCTCAGAACACGTCCTTTGATCAGCGCTGTTTTAGATCTAACTAAGCTTTTCACCACACACAGACCTTGGACTGTTCAGAAGCGCATTGTGGATGTGTTAACTGTTTCCACAGACACACATCTTCAGTATTATGACTGGCGCATCTGTGTTTTCACTTGTTTTGTGTGACGCTGCGGTTTTTCTATTCAGGCATGTCTGGGCTACCTGACCCTGAGCTGCTGGTCGACACGCTTCTGAAGAGAAGGACGTTCAGAGCCGACCCCCAGGGCTCCAACCTCATGTTCGCCTTTTTCGCACAACATTTCACCCACCAGTTCTTCAAGACCTTCAATCGCATGGGCCTGGGCTACACCAAGGCACTGGCACATGGGGTTGGTGCATTTAGAGCTTTTTATATTGTTTTGTATACATAGTTAGTGCTTTCCAAGGAAAAGAAAAAAAAATGATGGCAAGTTCTATGCTGTGGTAAGTATTTGCAAACATAAAACAACAGAAATCATTTCAAACCAATAATTTAAAAAGTGCACTGCAGTATAAAGCACACAGATAACACTTCTAAAGGGGTAATTTGGCTTTTTACAGTTTTGTTTTTCTGTGGATTGACTGAACAAAAGGCGACATGTTCATTATCATTAAGCTTTGGGGATGCCTGTCGGTGGAATGGGTTATTTTTGTTTGGACAAAGCCACAAAAGCTGGTGAGAGCTTTGCTCTATCCTGAGAACAGATCAAAAAAAGTATCTCTCACTGTAACTTTTTTTGTGATTTATTGCCTTTTTGGAGCTAAAACAACAACTCACAATTTAGAGTTTTATAAAAATATTTTTATTTTAGAGACAACAGAACAATTTTACCATAAAAACAAAACAAAACAGCAACACTTCGAAATCAAAATAGGCCAACAAGAAAACGATGAAACTTTAAGAAACTAAATTAAATAGCAATAGTGTAAAAAATTAAGAGGTTGAATGTAACATAGTAATAAACAACTATTTATTTATTACATTTATTACTTTACATTCAGTGTGTTTATTACCCCACAAAGAAATCTATTTTGAGCCAGAAATTTGAATGTAAACAAAGTACTAGCCAGCCTAGTTAGCTATTAGCTAACCCCATTAAATCATTCTCATGTCCATAACAGCTGACATTCATAAAGGGGCTATTATTTTTCCTGGCAAAACTTTTAACTGAACTCTGACCCCAATTTGCAATTCCTGACATATTCATAAACAAGAAAATATATGATTCCATAGGTAAAACAACGATATCGTAAAAATTTTTGACTTAACCTTTCTCTTTTCTTGGTGCATTTTGCTGCTAGTCTACATTTTGTCTCAACATGAACACAAAGTTCCCCTCATCCCACCCAATCTCTTGAGATATCATTGGAAAGGCCAGGATGTCCTCTATAAAGCACGTCAGGATGTAGTAGGGTAGCTCAAATGAGTCAAAAGATATAGATGAAACACAAATGTCCGGTACAGAGGGCATAAATGAATGGGCCGAGTCTCAGGAGGAGAATGTTGTTGTATCATGTAGTGTGTTTTTTTCTCATTCCTTTATACAGGTGGATGCAGGACACGTTTATGGAGACAACCTGGAACGTCAACTCCAGCTGAGGATTCACAAAGATGGAAAACTTAAATATCAGGTAAATGAGTTAAAACCATTATCTTATAATGTCCCGTCTCAACATGTTCATCAAGACTGGCACAAATGATAAACATGCTGTCATCCTAAGTGCTAATATACTAGCACCTGGCTTTTGTTTCCATTTCATGGGAAGAGAGTAAACAGTGTGATGGCATTGTCGTTAATCAAGCAAGCACGTCAGCCAAAAATGTTTCTCAAGCTGGTGATATGTCTGCCAAGATTGTTCACCCAGAAGAGCAGCTGCAAACTGTTAAAGGTGTAAACATGCTGAAGATGCTTTCTTAAACTGATATATATCTATATAGCACTCAGAGAAAAAAATCATAAATATCAGATTTTGAAGTGAGTTGCAGTGTATCAACATTAATTCTCATTTTTACCCGTCAGTTAATTGATGGAGAGATGTACCCTCCCTCTGTAGCTGAAGCATCCGTTAAGATGAGCTACCCTCCTGGAGTCCCTGTGGACCAGCAGATGGCCATCGGGCAGGAAGTGTTTGGACTTCTTCCTGGTTTAGGACTATACGCCACCCTGTGGCTGAGGGAGCACAACAGAGTCTGTGACATCCTGAAAGCAGAGCATCCCACCTGGGACGATGAGCAGCTTTTCCAGACCACACGGCTCATCATCATCGGTGAGTCGGACACAGTTTAAAAGGAATATTTTGGACAGTATGTTTGTTTTCTTGGAGATTGATAAGACCTTGATGTCTTCTGAAGCTAAAAGCACCATCACTGTCAGGTTAGCCTTTCAGAAAGAGATAATTGGCACATTAAAGCTGGACATGGTCTCAAAAATGAAGTCAATGCAGAAGTGCCTTAAACCTGTATTTTTTCTAACAGCCAGCAGAGGGCAGCTCCTCTGGTTAGAGTACGAGGTCTGACTTATAGAAGTCTATGAGAAAATCCCCCAATTTCTCACTTGATTTGTGACGTCACTGAAAATTTTTCTAATAGGTTTATGGTCTTGGTTGCTACTTTCACATCTCTTTCAGCTCAGCATGATATACACTTTGTAAATTATGGCTCCATTTAGAGTAAAATGAAAAATAAAGAAAGATATCCTTTAAGGTGCAGCTACCTGGTGATCGACTAGTTGCTACCTCATCAGCATGTGTGGAATGCTCAAGCTCTCCGTTGAATCTACCCCTCTTTTAACAACAAACAGCTACTGACCTCTCTAAAACTCAGAGATGATTGCTTCACATTCTGTTAGATTAATTCATACAAAACCTACAGAAAATATATATTTTTGGTTTTATGTGTTGCACTATATTTTAATTCAGAGTAGTTTACTAGGTGGTCAGCAGAGACTTTACTTATGGGTGTTTTGTACGAGTTTGACTTATACTAGATATGCTATGCTAATTAACTATTTAAGGTGCTTTTTTCACATTTAGAAACAACAGTTTTATAGGGTTTTATTGAAATTTATGTGCTGGACAATCTAATGGCCAATAAATGAAAGTAGGCAGACACTTTTTGTTGCCTTCACACAGACCCTGTTCTTTATGCTAAGCTAAGCTAACTGACTACAGCCTCATATTTAACAGTATCTTACTTTTGATCTAACACTAACAAAACAGTTTCTTTAATGCTTCTTTCAAAATGTTTTTTTTGTTTTGTTTTGTGTATTTGAGGTCATTTATTTAATTATAGTGCCTGTTAACACCTTTTCATTTTGTTAGTGTCAACCTGAGTATGAACCTGTTCAGTCATGACTCAGTGTAAACATGCTGAGTTTAAATTTAATCTTTCTGCTCTTTGTTTTTGTGTCTCTGCATGCTCTTGTCAGGTGAGACAATACGAATAGTGATTGAGGAGTACGTGCAGCACCTCAGCGGATACCTGCTGCATCTGAAGTTCGATCCCACCCTGCTGTTTAATTCCCACTTCCAGTACGGGAATCGTATCGCCCTGGAGTTCAGCCAGCTCTACCACTGGCACCCTTTGATGCCCGACAGCTTTCTTATAAATGGAGATGAGCTGTCGTACACACAGTTCCTCTTCAACACGTCTGTTCTCACACACTACGGCGTGGAGAAGCTGGTGGATGCCTTTTCTCGGCAGCCTGCTGGCCAGGTAGCAAACCACAAACACTGTAATGATAGCACATAAGAAGTTTACAATTTTCAGAGTACAGTAGTCAAAGTTATGCACTTAGTAGCTGTCAACGGCAAATTACAGGGAACTGTGTGAAGTATTTTTTTCTAGCATTCACACTTGGTTTTTCTGTTTTGCTTCTTTAGTACTCAGGAAGTGATAAGCATAATTATGTTAAGTGTTTTTCTCACTGAACTGAAACTGGTGACGAGGGAAGACAATGATTCATAACACATGACTGTCTTGCAACAAAAATAGAGTTTTATATACTTAATGGAAATAGAAAATTGTAATATTTTATAGGGTTTTTTGTCCTTTGCCTGCAATATAGGAAAATGTATTAATAGACTGGAAACAGAATTAGTTTCATAAAATTTTCCAGCCCATGCAATAGCTGAATTACAACCACATGTAAATGCATACAGTCCAGCAGAAAATTCAACAAGAAGTATTATACCGTAGATCTGCATCATCTAACCCTGTCATTCAGGTTATATCTTAAAAAGTAAAGAACTAAATAATTTCGTTTTGAATTAACCAACACAGAAATTTTAGTTTAAATTAAACACAATATTAAGTTGAAATAATTACCAAAATAATGTTTGCAACTTTATTTATCTAGCGTAGCATGTAAATGATGCGACCTGGAATAAAAAGCTTTCTTTAGAAACAAACTATATATTTGTTTTTTTTTTTTTAATACTTTATATATATATATATATATATATATATATATATATATATATATATATATATATATATATATATATATATATATATATATATATATATATATATATATATATATATACTGGTTTAGTTTGTGCGTAAAGGCTGAGCACTATGCTGCATATATACGTAGATGATATCTAAGGCACAATCTTGCATGTGCTGCATCAGTAAAACTAAACAAAGATGTCAACGTGTCAAACTGCAGAGTTGCATGCATGAAGGCAGGCATTTGGGTGTGGGTTTGTTTACATAAACCATCTGAAAAATAGAAATCTCACAGACTGAAAATCATTTTAATCCTCAAACCTTTGTCTTACAGATCGGTGGAGGCCATAACATCAATGCTGTGGTGACCAAAGTAGCCGTGGGGGCGATAAAAGAGTCCCGCCAACTCCGAATGCAGCCTTTCAACGAGTACAGGAAACGTTTTAACCTTAAGCCGTACACATCATTCAGTCAATTCACCGGTAAGACAAACTGTTCTGTGTGCAGCCCACACAACACGAAGTGCAGCCTTCAAAGAATGTGATTTACAGCTTTTACATGTTTATGGGAACAGCTTAAGGTGCATTCTTGGAATAAATGCATCTGCTCCCTTTGCAGGCATTTTAAAGAGTATTCTCTATATCTTTCATTGTGATCCTGTGAAAGATGCTCAGATTCTTCTGCTGTTGATGACATTGTGATTTGCTTGCCATCTATAAATGTACAAACTGTATTTTAACTTCATGCTGGTGTGCAACATGTAGTTTCCATGTCACACTGAAACATATGGCAGAGTCTACTGTCACTCTGTCTGAGTCTGAGGGTGCTTCCAGCTCCTTCACTAAGAGACCTGAGAGGTTATCACAGTTCATAGAGCCTCTCTCTGAGAATCAGCATACAAAATATGCCACTTTAGCTCATTTTCTTCACCAAGGTATATGAATTTCTTGTTGCATTCAATGTAGCATCTGCTCATTGGTGCTGTAAATGATATTCACACCCTAAAAGCTGTTTAATGGAGTCCAGAGCTGTGAAAACTGCATCTTAGTCCATTTAACTTCTGACTCTGTGAGGCCCTGCTAAAATACTAGAAACTAAATGCTAATACTGTGACAATGATGATGTTTACCTGATATAATACATACTGTGTTCACCAGCTTAGAATATTGCATCAACCTTTGCGAATTAGAACTAAACACAAAACAGCTGGGACTGATTTGAATGTCATTTGCTGTGTAGATCATTTGTCATAAACTGAAGTATTGCACAAAGTCATCTGATGACCTAAATTAAATGAAAGTCAGGGGATTGGAAAGTTAGTATAATCCATTCTGAATAGAATATGGCTGAACCAAATTTCACGGAAAAGTCGTGAGTTCATCAAAACGACTGGGATTTATCATCTGGGACACCTGGCAGCAGATGGCATCGGCACACTGATTACAAAATTTGAGACACAGAAGTGTCCCAGTGCAAGAACACCTGAAAATAAACAAACAATATACTCATTTACAATATACAATATACTTATATACTGACGCTACACATTCATCAGAATCTCAGGAATATCCAATTCCCAACCCTTTTTATACATCATCACAAAGCTTGGTCTCACCCCCATGCGGTAGATTTGTGCATATATTCTCATTAACAGTCAACATTAAACATGAAATAACAACTAATGTCACATAGTTTTCACTAAGTTTGTTGAGAAATATAACTTTGGAAAAGTACAAAAGACTCTCATACGGCACTTTTTAAAGGACAGGACCAATGTTTAACCTTCATTAAATGCATAGCTACTGCAGAGTTTCAATTAAAGTTTCAAATAAAAAACTATAACTTGCTGGTGATGCATCAGGAGGAGTCCAGAGAAGCGATAAGGCTTCTTCATCTCGTCGCCAAATTTCACAGCGCTGTCCTGTAGTTCTTAAAATAGTCCAGTACAAAATGTCATAGTAATCTGTCAGATAATTAAGTTTCAGTCCGGACCAAAGAGGTGGACAGACCTGCCAACATTAACATCACTATCCGAGGAGCTTTAGCAAAAAGCTACTGGACTTCTCTTTTAGGTTCTTGAAGATGTTTCACCTCTCGTTAAAGATGCTTCTTTAGTTCTAACTGACGGATTGGGAGATGTATTTAGTCCTGCATGTAGAACTTGAAAGAAAAGTCCAGTGCCCTTTTACTGAAGCTCCTAGGATTACTGAGACCTGGCTAGATCCATGCTGCTAGTGTGGCTTAGAATGATCAATTCTCAGTGCACTGTCACTGATAAACTTTTAAACTGTGCAATACGTTTTTGTTTGTTTCCCTTCATTTCCAGATAATGAGGAGATAGCCCGCACGCTTGAAGAGTACTATGGCGATATTGACGCAGTTGAGTTTTATCCCGGCTTGATGCTGGAGAAAACACGACCGGGGGCCATATTTGGAGAAAGCATGGTGGAGATGGGCGCCCCCTTCTCCCTCAAAGGCCTCCTGGGAAACCCTATATGCTCACCAGATTACTGGAAGCCCAGCACCTTCGGAGGCAAAGTCGGCTTTGACATAGTAAACTCTGCCACACTCAAGAAGCTGGTCTGTCTGAACACCAGGACGTGTCCTTACGTGGCTTTCAGAGTTCCAACAGAAGAGAATTCCCAACAAGAGAAAGATGGCAGTAACGTACGGACTGATGAGCTATGACCCAGAACGTAATGTGTTGAGATCTCTATGTGAAGGTGAAAGAGGTGGCTGCTATAAAACAAACAAGTGTTAAAGGTGTGCGTGTGGAGAACACAGTTATACTTGTTTGAACAGCACTGGAGAGTCACACAGGACTCAGAGCTCAGTATGAAATCAAACCTGCCTTTTACTTAATGTGCTCACTTTCATTCACACACTTGAACAAACACATCAGAGAGGACCGAAACATATGAGTTCTTGTAAATCGCTTTGACTGAAATACTACAACTATACATGTTCACACTGTCTGATAATAAAGGTATGTGCTGTCTGTAGATTTATTTTCAAGAATTTATTGCCATGCAGTATAAGCATTCACAGAAATAAAACTATAGACACAAAGTGGATTATAGTCCGTTTATTTAAACTGGCAATGATTTAAATATTTTTTACTATCCATTGTTCTGTATCTCTCATGAGTGTCCATTCCCGCTTCCATTTCTCGCCCACTGTTTCTGGTAAATCTTGTGTTTCTTTTGGCGTGAGATAGAGGGGAGACTCAGCCAATACCGCAAGGCACATTTTTTTAATAAACAGGATGTGAGGGATATAAAGTTTACAACAGAAGGGAGCCTAACCCTGTGCATCATCACCTAAATGGCAAATGATTCAGCAATTGTATGACGCTACAGTAATTCCTTCCAACCTGCATTGTAAAAGTTAAAAGGTAGCATTTTGGATTTACGATATTAGAATTATAGAGCTCACAGTAGGAGCGAGTACACCTTAGGGGCAGGAGGAATTGTGTTGCTCTACTTTTTAATGTTCTGTTTAATTCAAGTCTGGCAATACTTAACCAGGTCATAGTTATCACTTATTCTTTCTTTAGAAGCGCTTATGTGATTTTTGCAGGGTGCTTTGGATCATTATGATGCCAGAATATTCCTCTTCTGCCAAGCCTCTGCAGTCTGGAAGTCTCCTTGTCAGCTAGTATTCTGATACAGCCACAGGCATTCATGGTGTCATCGATAAATCTCCCCATCATTTTTTGCACGCATGCGGCCTCATACCATAACACTTCCACCTCTGTGCTTCACTGTTGGGACTATGCATTCACTGTGATAGCCTTTACCAGATTCATTCCACATGTGCTGGAACCCATCTGAGCTCAACAAATTTATCTTGGTCTCAGCCGATCAAAGAATGTGCTCCCAATATTAATCAGGCTTCTGTTCGTGTTCTTTACCAAAGTACAATCTTGCAGTTTAGAGCTGAACAGCAAACATTAAGGCTGATATTATGAACTGTCCTTCACACTATCTGAGCTGTCACAGAAACTACAGTTCCCACTGATAGCTCCTGTGCCACATCTGAAGCACTTGCTTGTTTGTTTCTCAGAGTTAGATTGTACAAGCAGCGCAATGTCATGGGCATCAGTTCAGGATGATGCCTTCTTTGGCACTGATTAGTGGTACTATAGCTTGTTCTATGCATGTTCATTACTGCTGCAGTTGTTTCCACTGATGTTTAGTTGGTCACTGATCTTCCTACATCCACTGCCAAACATTGTGAAAATCTCACAGGTTATTTTTTTAATACATCCGGCAATTTCTTTTCACGTGAAGTCATGATGCAAATATACAGATAGTCCAAAACTGAGAAAAGTTCTGGTGTTCATGGGTCACTTCATGACAATTTTCATGGAATTAGGCTAACTGGAAATCACAGGTATGCTCAATTTCGTTTCAGTGTTCATAGGTTTTCTAACATGTGTGTCAGTAATCACAAGTGTGTTTGACTTTTGTTGCTTTAGGTTTCTACTTTGAGGCCTGTGTTTTCAATACAGTCTTTGTAAAGTATTTGTTTTGATTTTTCAAAACACTACTTGTCAGCTTTCAAATAAGTCAAATATTGAGAGGTGATGCAGTGATGATTAATGTGATGCATGGAATGGAATCACCTCTGCTGTTTGCTGTGTATTTAAATACGTAAGGGATTATTTATGTCTGGAAAAAACACAAGTATCCAGACAGACATTATGGCAAATTCTGGTAATGTGTGCTTGCTGTTTGTCTTGATGATTTAAATTCTGTAGTGGTTTGCCTTAACAGAAGGAAAGGTGGAACCATATCCTGTTGGACTCTTATCAGGGGAACTTGTGTGAAAGTATGTGAAAGAAAACAAGTAACAATGAAAACAAAATGTTTGACTTGGCAAACCTGGTGCTGCCAACCAAGGTTGCAGTAGTAGTTGTAGTGCAAGTGGTATATTTCAGATTCATATTGCCCTCTAGTTGTAAAAGTAGGAAACGCATAACACTACTCCTAGCATCTTCCCAGATTTTACATGTCAGATGTGTTGCGTTTGATTGCTCTTAGTAAAGTGCAATCTTACAGTAAAGTCAGTTAGTTTTAAATTATAATTTGGGTGGCAAAAACATAATGGACTACACAACGTAGCTACTTCAATTTGATTCACGTGATAAACATAGCTTGAATAGTAATTTCGAGCTAAATGTAGATTTTCTTTGCGCTTTTTATTTAAATTGGACATCTCCGTGAATCTCGAAGGCGTCAGAGTCCAGGGGAGTGGCTTGCAGCAGCTAAGCTAGCAGATTTAGCGACAGTGAACAGTGGCTGTTGGTGACATCTTACTGGCCATAAAATTAAGGTAAGACGACAAACATTCGTTAGAAAAGACCTTCTCTGTTTTTAAAGCAGTGTATTGTATCGAAGTCGAGTTGAAGTTAATGCCTTTAGTTTACGGAAACCTAATGTTGTCACAGGAAGTCAGCATAGCAAAACTTGCCAGCTTAGTTGGCTAAAGCTAACTTAGCTCACTTTCACAGCCGCCAACGGTCCTACTTACATAAGTAGGCTAATTGGATTGCCTCTGTCCTCTTTTCAGTAATGTGCGAGCACATGAAGAAATTACCCAAACACTGAACAGTTTGCTATCTTTGCTGTAACATCGACGGAGATTCCCGGACAGTTGAGTTAACGTTAGGTGTTGGCTGCAGGCCCTCGGAGCTGCTGTCAGTGTTGGAGACATGTTTAAACACGGGGGGAGAAATTGTTTTCCATTGTCTTTAATTTGCAACCTAACAAGAGAGCGGTAGACCTAATATGTAAGAAGTATGGATCTGGCATGAGCCTCCATCTGTGCACTCAGGCTGGCTTAGATACGGATCAGTGCATCATAAAAGGCCTTTCAGCCCAAGTTTGATAAACTGACACACTTATTATAAGCTATGTATAGTGTAGATGTCCTATTTTTGAATTAAGCTCTTTATATCCGACCTGTGACAGCTGGGATGACTGTCAGTGTGGATTATTATATTACACTAAATTGTGTGTTTATAATGTGACAATGAGTGTAAGTGTGAAGAGATGGGCCATTGTTAACCCTTTGACGCACAACATGGGTCACAAGTGACCCAAATCCAATGGAAAATGGATATCTCCTGACCCACGCTGTGCATCAAAGGGTTAAAGATGAGGCAAGTGATAATGTTGTTACTGTGAACTAGGGCCAAACAAATAATTGAAATAGTGTCTGAATTGCAGTATCGCCCAGTGCACTATCCAAATTGCAGGTGCTGCATTGTTTTGATGAAGGTTGTAACAAAAATAATCCATCCATCCATTATCTATACACCGCTTAATCGTTATTAGGCTCACAGGGAGCTAGAGCCTATCCCAGCTGACTTGGGGCAAAGGCAGGGGACACCCTGGACAGGTCACCAGTCTATCACAGGGCTACACATACAGAGTGTAACAAAATATGTTAGAAAAGAAGCGCTGTAGTGTTACAGAAAACCTGCACTCTACAAATCATATTTTCCAGACGTAAAGGAACAAGTTAGCTCAGTAAATATAATATCCTCATTTTTATGTTTTTTTTCAAAGATGACCATTCTCACTTAAGCTGTGACTCATATCGCATGTGATGTCTGTGTTTGTGTGTCCTTCAGCCCTGTTGTCAGCTGCCATGCTCATGCAAATTATTAGTCAAATTACCAACATCGCAGTTGTTGTGCTTCATTAAATACAGTCTGTAAACACAGGGAGTAAATGCATTAGATTAGTTCACATTGTTGTCCTTGTATTTACTTTATCTGGCAGGTGAGCTGCTGCCATGACGACCCTGGATGACAAGCTCCTGGGGGAGAAGCTGCAGTATTACTACAGCAGCAGTGAGGATGAAGGCAGCGACAATGAGGATGACGATGGGGAGAGAAAGACCATTCGGAACGCTGATGTCGGTGAACCTGAGATAGACTACAGTGCAGATGGAAGTGCTGTTAACACAGGTACCATAATCTCAGACAGACAGTCACAAAACTACACTATTTTGCAAATCTATTAACTATAATATATGAGAGGGAAAGAGTTGTAGTGACCAGTGTGTCTGATATTTATCTACTTTTCCCAAGTATCAACAGAATTACCAAAAATTTAACGTTGGTAAAATTTTAGTAACACATAATTGGATTTTAAGATATAAATGATTTGTAGACTGCAATAATCTGGATTATACATACTAAACATTCCATTGTAACAATCAAAATATTTTCGACTTTGGTTGTTTGTATTTGTGAATAACCAAATTCCATAGTTTTAAACCCACACTGGTGTTTCACTTTGAATAATCATTCATCGGGATATGTATATGAATATATTTACTGCGGGGACAATGACAGTGGCTGTTCTATCTCAGGACCAAAGGGTGTGATCAATGACTGGAGGAAGTACAAGCAGCTGGAAGTGGAGCAGAAACAAGAGCAGAAGAAAGAGATGGAAAGACTGATCAAGAAGCTGTCAATGTCCTGCCGCTCTGACCTCGACCTGGAAAAAGACAAAGAGAAACAGAAAGAGCTGCAGGAAAAAATCAAGGGCAAAGTAAGTAGGATGAGGAGTTAAAAATATGCTGTACATGAGAAAGAAATTCTTGTGAAGACCCATCTTAAAGCTGTGCCACACTTTCCAATAGAGTTCCTGCTGTAGGGAAAGGCAAATTTTTAATCCAAATTATCAAAATCATATAAGATTGCAATCAAAATCCACTATACATCCTCTTTTTCCTGACATCTAGCTATGGATATTGAAGTTATTGACACTGTAATTGTAACGTTGAATTAACTTAGCATAGCTTTAACGTATTAAGGGAACAACATATTTAATAAGCTAATAAAGAACCAGTCTGGCTGTTTTGCCCTCTGCACATTTTTTTGTGCTAAGCTAAGCTACGTTAGTTTTCCTGACTGTATGTTGTCAATCTTCTCCTAACCCTTGGCAATACCACTAATAAGCATAATGTTTTCCGCTATGTGCGCTCTACAGATGACCATGCAGGAGTACAACATGCTCCAGGAAGAAGAGGACGATGAAGACTTCCTCCAGCATTACCGCATGCAGCGCATTGAAGAGATGCGGCGTCAGCTCTGCCGCGGCAAACGCTTCGAGCAGGTCTACGAGCTCAACAGTGGAGAGGACTTCCTGGAGGCTTTAGACAAGGAGGACAAGAGCACGCTGGTCATGATCCACATCTATGAGCCAGAAGTGCCGGGCTGCGAGGCCATGAGCGGCAGCTTGATGTGTCTGGCTCAGGAATACCCGCTGGTCAAGTTCTGCAGCGTACGCAGTTCAGCCATCAGCACCAGCGCACTGTTCAGAGACAGTGCTCTGCCTGCTCTGCTCGTGTACAAAGGAGGCGACCTGATCGGCAACTTTGTGCGGCTCACAGACCAGCTCGGGGAAGATTTCTTTGCTGTAGACCTGGAGGCCCTGCTGCAGGAGTACGGCCTGCTGCCCGACAAGCCCCCCATCGTCTCCAAAACAATCCGCAACGGAGCCATCATACAGAACACTGTGAGCGACGAGGACTCTGACCTTGATATAGACTAGAGCCAACAAATCTAACATGCATTATTTGCTTGGGAATCATGCGTACACAGTCTGCATGGACTATAGATAATTTATATATATATGTGGACCCATGTAGTGATGACGGACTGAGCCTGGATTGCCATGTAACCACTTACACAACCAGCATCGAAGCAGAACCAAAAGTAAATGCGCACACACAACAAACACCAGTGGGTTTCATATCATTCCATCATAAACATTAGTTATATTTAATGAGCGTAAATACTTGCTATCTTCATGTTGTTAAACAGAGAGAATGCTGTAGGTGTTTGGTTAAATGTTTTGTTTGAGCTGTGACTGTAAACTATTTATTTGTTGTGTTAAGACACATTTCCTTGTTTTGTTTCATTTCCACCGAATTCTATGTTTTCACTCTACAGAAGATAAAACCTTCAGCCCAACTGGCTTTTAGTTAATTTTCTAACTTTTATATGTGCTGTACCGTTTCAAATAGTGAGAACAATAAACTGTAAAGTGTTTGGACTCACTGTTTGTTGCATTTATTATTATTATTATTATTATTATTATTATTATTATTATTATTATTATTATTATTACAAGTTATTCAAGTGAAGTTGAAGCTGCATTAATCAATATTCTTTATATCAACAGTGGATCATACGACTAAGTGTAATACGTGCAGAGGAGCTCGCACAAATGATTTGACACTCCCTGACATTCCCTGAGCTCTACAGAGCAATAAGTCCTCTTTCATCAGCAGTGTTTCCCGTGACAGGAGACACACAAGTTCTGATGAACCCACTGCATACAAACTGCTGAGCACCAAGTGGCAGACAGACACTTAGTGAACCATGTAGTAGCAATAGAGGCAAATATTTCATTTAGCAGATGGAAAATAGGGCTTAATGTGGCCAGGAATGCAATTTTATGTTAATGCTATTGCCACAGTTGTAGCCTCTGCTCAACTCTGTCAAAGAATAAAAAACAAAAATCAACAAATACAGCTTTAATATAAATTTTTTCATTGAGTTGAATGTGTTTTAGTAATTTAAAGTTAAACACTCCTGGTTAATCCCATTTATAACCACTGTTCCCTCTAAGATGCGCGCGTGCGCAATTGTGCACTGCTGACACGGTCTCCGCGCACAGAAAAAAAATCCAACCTAAATTGTAAATAAAATAAACACGTAACAATTCATTCTGTGCTATTTTTCAATGTGAGTCAGTGAGTGACCGGTGACTGGCTGCTGCAGCCAATGATGCGATTCACATACGTATTTACCATAGACCAGGGGTATTCAACTAAAATTCAAAGCGATCCAGTCAGAGAAAATGTATTAAAGCAAAGGTCCGGAACATCATAAAGTCTAACTTCAATTAGTGCGATATATGTTGATGTAACCTTGAAGTTTTATTAGCGTGTGAATGTAATCAATAACTGACCATCAAATCAAATAAATTCAGTACGGTTCAAAAACATTTTGACAACATTTATTAACAAATAACTTTTGATACAACTGTACATCTTAAAATTAAGTGCAGAACTTGAAAAAATAATGACTAAACAACCCAAACCAGCTTATATACATCTTTAACAATACGTAATCTCAAAAAATGTAAACAATTGAACACTTTTACATTTTTTCCCCCTGTCTTGTCACTCCCCTTATATCCCATGCTGCTTAATGGGAGAACTGAGCTGCAGTTTGCCCTGCCAGTATTTTTTGAATTGTGGTCTGAATGGTGTCAGGGCCGTTCTCAAACACATCTGGAGCTCATTGGTCAGTCTGGAACGATATTTAGTTCTGATTATGTTCATAGTTGAGAAAGGTGCCTCCAGCTGTATGTTGAGCCAAACATGGTCAGCATGTGCAGGGCTATTTCCCTCTCGGTGTCGCTTTATTCATTTTCCTTTTCAGTCTGTCCCTCACCTCTCAACTGTTTTCTGAACGCAGAGCTGTGACGTTTAGCAGCTGCAATGCAGAGACTTCATTGGCTGAGTAGCGTCACGTGGGATGGCTGAACTCGTACGTAATTGGTCTGTGTGTTTCCTGAGCTGGTAACTAATGCCGTAAACACAAGCGACCGGTCAAATTTAAAATCCCGTTACAATTTACTGATTACAGGTCCGGTCCGTATAAGACGGCGTCTGGGTCCGGATCCGGACCGCGGTCCGCCAGTTAGTGACCCCTGTCATAGACTGTATATAATGGTATTTACGCAGCTAATCAACGTCAGGCGTCCTTATGTGCAGCCACCCTTGTTCTCATAGATATGAATGAGTAGATAGGACACGTCCCTTTGAGCTGCGTGCTAATGCGAGGCTAAGCTAGTGGGGTCAAAGTTTCAGTGCATTCCGTTGATGTAGACGGCGTGAAAACGGAAACAAGAAGTATGCCGGCTCACTGTGCTGCATACAATTACACACTGCGTCGTACGATTGAGACAAGGAAACTTGGAATGACTTTTCAGAGGTAAGAATAGTTTTTGGCTCTTTTTTCATGATGAAATCTTGTTGAGAGCTTCCAGTCTATGAGAGCTAACTAGTTAGCCACTAGCAAAACACTAAGGCGAGCTAGCAGCTTGACAAGCAAATACCAGACGATTAATAGTAGCTGTAGTATAGTTGTACAAGCAGTAGTAGTAATACTAAAAGTACAAGCAGCAGTAGTAGTATAAACAGCTGTTAGAGTCGTAGAAGTAGTATCAGCATTTGTAATAGTATTACAAGTTGTAGTAGCAGTGCCAGTATCAGCAGCAGTAGTGTACCACTACTACTAGTAGTAGTCACATTGCTATTACTACCACCAATACTACCAATAGTACTTATAAAGCCTAACTCATGTATATCCAGATTACCATCTATGTTCTTCCTCCAAACCCATTTTATGATTGGGATTACAGGCAGTTCTTTAGGCTCTCAAATAATTGAAATGTTACTCAACAAGGTTATACTTATCAAATTAAATAGCTCTGGTCTCCAGTATATTGGCGAATTCAGTTCTTTGTACTTAATTTATTAGATTTCTAATATGTATGTGCCTTTTTAATATGTTGTGTACAGACTTAATTACTTCTCTGTCTACTTTTCTTACTCCATGTAGGTTTCCCAGAGACTATGGGTTGAGGAGGAATTGGAAGTTTGTCGGCTTAGATCTGGTGTCATTCCATCAGTGTTAAACTTCCCAGCTCATCTTGGAAGAGTACGTGCCAGAAAGACCACGACCAAGCAGCCTTGAGATCTTAGGCAGCGTCTCCCTGAGGTGGGTGTCAACGGTGTTCACGGTCAGGTCTGTGGTAATCCTGTCAAAAAACAAAACAGAAAAAAATCTAGATTATAAATCAACATGTAACCAAAGCACTCTGTGTATAACGCTATAGTATAGGATGTAGTTCAGAAAATGTCAAAGTATAGTATGCTTTACTCAAGAATAACATAGTATGGCCTGTAGTTCATAGTACAGCATGTTGGCAAGAAAAAAAAACAAAACATAGATTATTATGTGGTTCAAAAAGTGCAAAATGATAGGATGTTGCCTAAAATTGTCATGTATGATATGTGGTTCAAAAAATGTCATAGTGCAGTATATTGTCAAAATAGTATGTAATTCAAGAAAACATCAGAATATAATATGTCATCTAAAAAATGCCATAGAATAATAATTTCATTGCACAAGTAAAAGTATAGTAACTTTTAAAACTGTTCAAATTCTTATATGTTGCTAAAAAAACAAAAAAAACTAAAACAAAAAAAAGTCACAATAATATGTCAATTAAAAAAGCCTATAATATAGCGTGTCGCCCAACAAACATCATAGTATAGCATGTCGCTCTAAAAACGTCACAGTATAGCCTTTAGTCCACAGCTGTCAGTAGGTGAGGAGCAACACCAAAACAGTCCAAACGCTGGTTTCCAGAGGGTTAGACGAGAATTTATTTGAAAGAGTAAGTTTACAACAACACAACATGTGAGGGGATTAAAAACAAATGGGTGTTGGTAAAATAAAAATAAATCAACAGAACTAAAAGTGAACTTCATGTTGACATTGATGGGCATTCCAACCAGGAACAAAGTAAAAGATAATCAATACGAAAAAAAACTCCTGTTCACCTCTTAAAACCCAAAATCACACCGCAGTAGCACCCTAAACTAAAACTACCAATGGGTTTCCTGTTTTCCTTTCTGAACAATTCAAAGGTCCCTCTCTATCTCCCCACACATCCACCAACCACTGGAACACATCTCCAAAGTTCTGCCGGGCCAGCTCAGCTTCCCCTCAGAAGAAGTGCCACCACCTGCCAGATGAAGGAGCCTTTTGAGAGGCAGCTGGCATCGTGATTGGACTGTACTTTGGTCTGTTCCAATCCAGCTTCAGCTCCAGAGACGGCAGGCGGGACGAGTCAACGGAGGCCTGGTGGACGAAGGCATGCAGCTGAGTACAATCCAGAAAACAACAGAGGAGGAGTGCAGCGGCCCAGGGCCAGAACAGAGTAGCATCGTATGTCTCTTAGAAAACATCATAGTATAGCATTTGGTATGAAAAAACGCCATCATATACATCGTATATTGTACAAATAACAAGTCAAAGGAAAGAGACATACATTGTAGAATTGTAGTAATTGTGGGCTGACTTATTTACTGATTATCAGTATTTTATTTTTTACTGATTTACGGTAATAAATACATTTAAAAATGGTGCTACTTTGGCTCTGAACCTTTATCTACCTGTGGTCGCTCTGTCTTCTGGAGTGATTTGATTGGTTATACGTCACAAATAAAACTCCTTTACCTTAACATCTGTAAACAAAACAAAAACGTATCAACAAAGTTTGCTGTTAGAGTTTGTGTTCTTCTAAGTTTAACTCAAGATTTTAAATACTTTCATTTACTGCAAATGAATATCTACTCCAAATGTCTCACTAATAATCATTATCAGCCTTAAAAACCCACAAAACACTCCTCTATACTCGACGACACTTAGTACAGTCTGGTTCCCCCTTCTATAAGTCTGCTTGGAATCTTCCACTTCCTGTTTGTCAAAGTGGCCTTCGACCTGGACAGGTTTTGTTGGAGCTCACGCAACAAACGTTTTGGGTAACTGCACTTTAATATGGATGGATGACACTGAATTAGAGTCTGTTTTAATGAGACTGAGTTAAGATGTGTAGCTCTGTCATTAAATAGGAAATTATTTCTCAGAATTCACAGAGGAAAGTCTGAAATGTTTGCTAGGTTAGCGTCCCACATGTTCTTTGGCTCAGCTAAAGCTAACTCTCTCCAACTTCTGGATCTCTTGAGTTGCTTGTTGTTAAAATATCTTGCTGGAGGTGCTGAAGCTCAGAAAGTCGGAGATGTTTGTTGAAAATAAGCTCATTCTCAAGTCTTATCTGAACTGTCCTCTTTTGTTTGAACTTTCCCTAAACTTAAGAGTTAATGACAGAGCAGCACATCCAGACTCAGTCTCATTTATGTAGAGATTAAACTTCAGTGTCATTCATTGATGTTAAAGTGCAGTTTTTCAAATGTTTGTTGCACATGCTCCTGACCAAACCAGTCCAGGTGGAAGACGATGTGAAGAGAAAGCTCCAGAGGATGAATATCACACATTTACGTTGGAAATAAATGTCCTTTAATTAGACATTGTCATGCAAAAGTTGGATTTCCCTTTAATGATGTTCAAATATTTGTTGAGTGCTTTGTTGATGTTGGTTTCTAAATGTTTTTTGACACTCGGCCCCAAAGATTAAAACCTTCTACGGCTCACAAGCTGCAACAATTCACACATTATCAACTATCTTTCTAACTAAACTAAGATAAAAAGTGAAAAACTGCCTCATTCCTGCATCATGAATGTAAATCTTTTTGGTTTTTATGACCGTAAACTGAATATATTTGGGCTTGACGTTTTATAAACCAAAACAAGAAATGAATTACTGGAGAAAACAATCAACAGATTAATGGACAAAGAAAATGTGTTTTCTAACATATATGGCTGATTTACTCCAACATTACAAGATACATATGATTTTAATTCAATTTTATTTATATAATGCCAATTACAGGTCAAATTGTCTCAAGATGCTTTATTTTTATTTTTTTTGTCATATTTAAAATATGACAAAGTAAGAAATTTAAACCTCTTGACAAATCCTATTTATTATTTAGTTTTTAAGAGACTAATTGACAATTCAAACTTTCTCCACTGAAACTAATAAACATGAGGTGAAATAGAAGGAACAGTTTTAAATACTGCAGTCCCACGACGACAAGAATAAAGTTTCTCAACAAAAACTAAATCTGCTGGTGGATTCCATTAAAGTCCTAATAAAGGATAATAAAGTGTGATACTAAAGGTTTGTGGTGCTAAAAATGTCAAAGTAAAGATATCAAGTTGAACATCTGGATGGAGGTTGATAAAAGTTGAGCTCCCTTCATTTCTCTGGAGCTGACTCCATGGATTTTATGGATGGTGGTTAAAGACCTGCTCTTCTAGTCGTCTTCCTTCTATTCGCTGTAAAAATTCACTCCATCCTGGCCGACTTCAACACCTCTTCATGACATCTTGTTCTGCCTCCGACCTGGTGGAAAGTCAAGAAACTCGGGAAAACCTGTCGAGACTCGAGGAACTCGTCGAGACTCGAAGAACTCGTCGGGCGGGGGAAGGTGTGGTGGGCGGTGGGGGGAGGTGGGGGAGTAGAGGGGGGAGGCCGCCACCCACCTCCCCGCCTACTCTCCACCCTGACTCCACCCAGACTCCGCCTTGGCTCTGCCCATATGGTCACTTCAGGAACAACGATGCCAAAGGGACGACGAAATTATTTCTTTTCATCTGATCTGTAGCTCAGTGAGTTAAGGATTTGCCTATGGAGCTGCAGGTCGCTGGTTCAAGACCAGACCCTTCTTAAGTTTTCTCAAAATTCTGACAAAGACAAAGAAAGAAAAGGCCAGTGGTGGGTCTTGAACCTGCGACCCTCCGCTTGGGAGTCTGTCTTCTTACCCCCTGAGCTACTCGCTCAGATACTAATTCTTCTTTTTTTTGCGTATTTATCATCTATTTTTTGCCATTTTCGAGTTTTTTTTTTTTTTTAACTTGAATCTCGACTCGACCGTTTTTCTCAGGAGGTTGGACTTCAGCCTTTGTGCTGAAGGGTTGAACCCTCAGTTCCAAGACTTTCCAAAGCCTCCACACCTCCCGAGTCCTCAGGACCTGAGCTTCCACACAGTCTGAGGGCTGAAATTTTCTAAGTCCCACAGTAGTTCTCTGTTAGATTGAACTTTCAGACAGTCCAAGGACTGATATCTTCTAAATTCCTGAGTAGTTCTCTGTTAGTTTGAACCTTCAGGCAGTCTGAGGGCTGATATTTTCTCAGTTCCTGAGTAGTTCTCTGTTAGTTTGAACCTTTCGACAGTCTGAGGACTGAAATCGTAAAAGTTTCTCAGTACTTCTCTGTTAGTTTGAACTTTCTGGTTAACAGAAGCCTTAAAACTTGTGACCATGAGTCTTGATTTCACATTTAGACCATCCATCCGAGTTCTTCTCAGACTTTCACCTGTGGGTTTTTTAGAAATCCTGAACAAACTTTGATTCTCTTCACTGAACGGTAAAGTTTGTGGAGATCAGAAGGTAACATTAGTTTGATCGATACCTTCAACTACTAGTAGACTTTATATGGAAATCAGTTTTCTGAAATGAGTTCTTAGTAAATCTGTCCACAATTAAACCAAGAACATAGAAAGAGGAAATGTTTAAAGAAACAACTTGATGTTTTCATTTCAGACTTTCCCAATGTTTAATTTTTCGATTAAATCTTTATTAAGGTTTTTCTTTTTAAATATTTTACCACATTTTAATGGTTAATTTTCTTCTTTAATGCTTCATTGAATTTCTGTTTAATTCCTATTTAAAGTTTTATTGTCTTTAAGATTTAATTTTCTAATTAAACATTTAATTTTTTAATTAAATGTTTTGACTTTTATAGGTTTAATAATCTAATTGAATGTTTTGTATTTTTCTAAATGTGTAATATTCTTGTTTAATTGTATTTTTTAAATGTTTAATTATCTAAAATATTTCATCTTTAATGTTTAATATTTTTGTTTAAAAAATTGTTTAATTTCATAATTACATGCTTTGTATCTTCCATTTAATTATCTAATTAAATATTTTGTCGAATATAAATTAATTGTATTTAATGTTTAATTTTCTTTTTAAAAGTTTTATTATATTATAGTTTTTTTCCTTTGATTTAATTGCTTTTTTACTATAGTTTATTTCTTTAATCTTTTTTTTCTGTCAAGATTTTAACCCCAACCTTACAAATGAAACAAACCCTTAAATCACAATGAAAATACTTCTGTTGTCAGTCAGGAGTTAGTCAATTATTCAGTTTATCAATTCAGCTTTATTTGTTTTGCACCTTTCACACAGATTACAAAACTAAACAAGCAAAGAGAAAAATCTATGCTAAAACCATGATTAAAACTCAAAAACAAACAAACAAAAAAGATTTAACATGGTAATAAAATATGTTGTGTCCAGGGGATGGAGGGAGTTTATTGAAGTATTCTTGGGCTCACATGGGAAATCATTTAAAATATAAACTTGATATTCAGTCTAAGGAAACTGCAGAGCGACAGAAGAACCAACAATATCTCCTGTTTTCTCCTTTAATGAGTCGACTCTTCTTGTGCTTTCAGACCAAAGAACTACAGACTCTTCACAACCTGCTCAAACTCTTCGTACAGGACCTCACCACACGGGTCAAGAAGGTTTCCATCTCATTTCTACTCTGAAGCTCACCTTCTCCTGCTCAAACTGCTGACAAATGTTTCTGCTGCTCCAAAGTCTGGTCTCCAGAACTTCCTAAAAACTCTCAAAGTCTCTTCTGCTGCAGCTTGCTTTGTAGAACTGTTCCAGAAAACCTCACTAAACCACATGGAGGGGCCTCAAGATAGTCGTCCAAATGAAACCATACAAAAACCAAACTAGCACAACCCAAACGCTAAAGTCTCCTGCAGCCTACCAGAGAACCTCTGAGAACAGAGAATCAGGACAGGAACTCTTACCTTCTGGACAACCAACGCTGGTTCACAAACAAGAATACAGAATGTGTCTGACCAAAAACCTCTGAAGACTCACTACAGCCAAGATAAAGACACAACTCAGGTGGACCAAATCCACTAATCACTGCACACATTAGCACCATGTGCTAACTGTGGCTAAAGAACCACATTTACCAAGACAACTATCCAGTACAAAGCCCTAAAACACACCAAGAAACACATTAAAGACAATTTTACTGCTGGAAGCTGCAAGCCAACGCCTAAAGAACAAGCTAAAGTAATGGAGCCAAACCCGGTTCAGTGGTGAAGAGAAACATAGGAAATGTTTGTCTGCAGCTAAATAAAGCAGGAAGACACTGAGCTGCTCAGGTGTTCCTGATAACACCAAGCAGCCACCTGGACAGCCAATAGGAACACAGCTTCCTGGAAGTCCAGAGGGCTGGGTTAGTGAAGGAAATTTAATTTAAAGTTGAAGCAGAAAGTTAACAAAGAAAGTTGAAAACCACCTTCTGATACCTGAAATCTCTGAGTTTTCACACAAAGAACACCTGAACGTGTCAAACTGGTTCCATAGTAGAACCATCATTGTAAAAACGTCATAGTATGGTGTGTTGCTCAAAAAACATTAGGACCCAGCTGTCAGGGGACAAACATGTAAGAAACATGAGAACAGAGAGAACCCAACCAGTAGGTCACAGTTTATCATCCCCCAGTCATCTCCTGAAGTCCATATGGTGAGAGACATCAGTGTCTGGTTGTTAATTTACCAGAGGATGCTTATAATCATGCTGATGTAGTCTGTACTCTACAGTATTTTAGTGATTCAATAAATGCCTAAGTTGTTTTTTTTTTTAATGCGTTTTAGTTTTTAATAAACATTTAAGAGCCTATATGTAATCAATAAATGGCCTTTGTCTATCTTAAGAAAAACTCACTCAGAACTCTGCTATGTTAACAGTACTAAATAAATCAATAAATACATGCATCCACACATAAATAAGTTAATACATTAACTGTGTTAAGATAAGATTTAGTTTTTAAAAAAAAGTTGTTTATGTTTTTGCAGAATCCAGTATTGCTCACTGGTTGGTCATTACATTTTATTAGTTTGATTTCACTGTTTAAAATGATGCCACCTCTTTTCAGACAGAACCTGTGATAATAAAACAATACAAAATTTTTAGTTCCGTGTTAATAAAGCACTTAAAGCTTTAAGTATGGCTAAATGCTTTTTTCAAAATTAAATATATCACTCCTTAGGTGGTAGTGGCCCCAAGTTCAGTAAAGTTGGAAAGATATTCATAGATTCGGACTTCCAGCATCAATAACTCATTAGATATAGGTTGTCAAAACATAAACGGTGCCTCTTTCCCATTGTTGCAAGGCAGACAATGTGCTACAAGCCCAGTTTTATCAAAAGTAGCTGTCTTTCAAGCTACAGGAATAACATTGGTGTCTATGGAGTGAACAGGGTCCGTCTGCAATTTGCAAAACCACTGCAACAGTAAAGAGAGACAAATATTCAATAACTTCACTCTTATACATTGTAGTGTCACTAAAATCACTGCAGCCTTCAACTGGCTCCTGTTGACAAAGTGTTTTAACAGAAATGTAAATGCTGTAATTTGATTCTTTTAATGAACCATGTAACTTGAATGGATGTGATGCTGGTGTGACCACAGTGCACACGTCTGATGTTGCTCACAGTGGTCCAAAGGACGCTCAGGGAGATTGTGTGTTTGCTCACACTCATGAAAAATTAGAGGGAACATTGTTTAGAACTACATTTACAATAAATAGCAAGTCACTGGGTTTAACCTGCTATAGTAACAGCTTTCTCTGTTATGATACACCAGCATCAACTTTCCAGTGCAGTAAATTCCCCAGAGGTGTTTTGTGTAACAGATTGATAGGTCAACTCATCCGATCCTGTCAGTTCGATAATCGCATCCTAACAGGAAGAGTCCGGGGTGCTGCTAATCCCAGCGACGGCAACAAAGCTCACAGTTCAATTGGATCAATTTACACAGTGTTGCTTGAACTTATCCCCGATGGGCAACTCAACTTAAAAATCCTGAGCGACATGGACGACGGCTACAGCTGTGACTTGGGGCTAATGCAGCCTACAGGCAGCTCATGAGCAGCAGGGCGACGCAGGGGAACACCAGCAGGGGGACGCTTGTTTCTTCATGCAGCCGAGCGGCCGAGCCGTGCAGTCTGTGCTCACAAAAGGCATGTTCCAACAGCAGATGTGTTTCTTCATCGATGCCTGTCAGGAAGGGAGAAATACTGTCACTATCGCCTCATACAGGACGGTTTTAGCAGCTTTTTACTAAGTGCAGCTGGTGGTGTGTTGTTAGAAATCTCACTTATGGCTTGAGATTATTTACAGAACACATTGCTATCTCCATGGTGCGTACATGAACCGTAAAGCCATACTGCCGTCTGCATGGGTGTGAAATCGACGTTAATTAATGGTCTGGCCTCAATGCAGTGAACACCGCCACTACATGACCACTGGGAATTCACTGAAATGCAGCAGAGGAGAGTAACTCCATGCAAGTAGAATCTAGTGCAATTCCCATTTCATGCTACTTTTAACTTTATTTACACTACATTTCAGAGGAAAATATTGTGTTTTATACTCGACTACATATATATAATAGCTTTAGTTACTTTTGAGATGAACATTTTACACAATTCATATTATAACAAGCTTTAAAATATAGCAAACTTTTTATTTTTTCTTACAGAAAGCAGCTAGTAGTTAGGGTCAGATTTCAGATGTCACTAAGTCGTTTGCAGCTCCACCAAATATAGACTTTGTCCAGTAAACTTTTTACATGCCTTCAATGTAATAAATGTTCGAAAAAAGTTCAGAGATGAGAGCATTGTTTTTCTTTTTTCCTGTCCTATTAATATATCGGATTTATCTGCTGTTCTCGTCTATTAAACTACAAGAAGTAGTTCAAACTCACTCCCCCTGCAGCAGCTACAACAGAAACATGACACAGATATATATACACATATACATTAACATATTAAAAAAAGGAAGACCTGGATTTTTCTTACTTTTCTGTATGGCTTTTTTACTTATTTAAATGACATGAATAAGATACACACCATGTAGTGACCATTCATCCCACAGATGCTGAACATCCTCGTTGTGATGTTCGTGGTGTTCATGATGGTCTGGATCTGTAATATAAACACAGGATGTCTTTGTTAACATCTTTCCACGTGCTTATTTAATTTACAACAAACATGCAGGAACAATTGAGCCCTCACATGGTGAAATGAAAATGTTCAGAGCTAAGTCATGGTAATGCTGTGAATACTCAAAGTGCACGAGTGATGAAAAACAGCAGTAAAATGATCAGAAGTGCTTCCAGGTAATATTTTACTTCTTTGTCTTTCAATTTAGTTCACATTAGTGTTTAAGAATATGAAGAACCCTTCAAGGAATTCTCTACTATGACAAATATATTTGAGTATTGCTGAGTTCCTTTAATATTAAAAATCAAATCCCCAATATTTTTTTCCTCTAATCTATGTTTTAAATGTAAGTATAAATGGTAAGGAGGAATCATTACCATTTGAATGATGCCAGAGCATCTGTTTGAGCTCCTTCAGGGCCTTGGTGAGGTTCTCCAGCTGGTCATGGAGGTGGATGTTCTCCTCTATCAGGGAATGAATCGTATCCTGTAATTCAAAGCTCCGACTTTCCAGCACCAGCAGAGTCAAGGGCAAGAAGAAAAGCTTGATTCCCCTCATCACGTCCGCCACACAGACTCTATCACATCTTCAGAGACACGGAACCTTGACAGAAGTACATCTAAATCCCCTTTGCAGAGGTGTGCTTCACTGCAGAAAGAATTGGTGCTGGATATTTATTCAGCTTAAACTCATCAAGGGTGGAGTGTGGCGTTCGTTTTTTCCAGAGCCACGGGTAGAAAGCTACCAGTGGCCTGCTTGAAAAATCAATCTGATGTTTCTGCATCAGTTACCACAGCAGCAGAGTGCCTGTTCATTATGATCTTATTCAAATGAAAATGATATGCTGTCTACGTAGACTGTGTATACAAAAAACTAGGTGCTCACTTTGTCAAGTGTTCGTGCTGAATTTGTCAAAAATAATGGTGAAAAATGAAGGAATGTTTCAGCTGCATGCAAAGATAATCAATCAGAGATCCTCCTATTTAATTAGTTGCAGCTCAATGTAATAACTGGGGCAACACTGGACCAATGAGGTCAAGAGGATGTACTTCAAGCAGGTATTACAAGTTCATTCATATATAAATATTTAACCGGTAGAAATATGGCTGAATATAAAAAGCACTGCAGGACTTCTTGTCCCTAAATAAACATTGAGATTTCACCTAAGCTGACCCTAACAGCCCCTAGAGCTTAGTGTGGTGCAGCAGAGGTAAAGGGAACAAACTTGGAAATAGGTCAGTAAAACTAAGTGCCCACTTACTGAACAATTTGTAATGATGACAAAACCAACTGCATCAGGTTGTGGGGTGTCAGGTGCACAGAAGGGAATTAGCAACATTTAACAAACTATTTGTTCCACTGAATTATCACACGAGGAAAAAAAAATATTCAGTTCCCTTTGTGTGCATCATTTTTTCAGCTGAATGAAAAACTACACTCTCCTGTGGCTGATCTGACCAGGTCTACACTTTGTCCAAACATTCATTACCATAAAAAAAATCAGTGTCAGATACATGGGAAATCCTGCACATTAGAAACACATTAGAAACCAATTTAATAAAGACCTGTGGTTAAGTTAGGACTCAGGACAACACAGTGCTTTTTTCCAAACAAAACGCTTTTATTTATTTATCTTGTGTATCAGTTTATGCTGTCTTGGCAGCCCTGGTGCGCTTCTTTTTGATGACAACAGGCTTCTGGCTTTTCAGAATAGCACTGGCACGACGGAGGGCAGCCTAAGGAAACACAACAGACATGTTTTTGAAATTCTAATGTATAAAGGATACTCCTAAACCATTACACAAACCAAAACGCTAACTACATATCACATTTTGCCTTCTAAAAGTACAAGCTGAGCTCACCATGCGCAGGTCCTTCCTGTAGTTGTTCTTGCGAATGATGTGCCTCAGGCTGTTGAGGGTGGCACGAGAGTTCTTGTTGATGGTGATCTTCTCGTAAGAGGTGGCAGGTTTGTGCTGGCCTGTGTAACAAAAGAAAACCAAAATAGGCATGTTAAAGTACTCACACTAGCTCTGATTCACCAACAATGAATATGTTCCACCAGATAAAACATTGGGTTACGTAAACTTGCTCTGGAAATTTCTCTATGCACAGTGCTCAATTCAGTCACGTGATTCTTGACTTTACAGCTCAGTGTATGGCAGCAGATTCCAGGTAGCAACAGTGAGTACAGATACAAATCTACTGGAGAACTACCATTTTAATTTCTACAATTTCAAGCATGAACATGTCTACTTTTAATTATTGTAGAAGTAGGATTTACACTGACTCCAAAGCATCTGCATGCAACAAACACGTAGATGAATATCATTAATCTGTCAGCATCCTTTAAACAAACTCAGGTCAGTTTTTCTTGCAAAGAAAAAGTGCTTTTCTTTACATTCAAACATGTACGATTCAGACCTGGACAGTGTTGTCATCCAAACAATTAAAAGAAACAGCGTCAGATATTTACCTCTACGCTTCTTCAGCACCACAACGACACCTTTGCCATCGGCTGCTGGCTGCACACCTACAGTCTTCTTGTGCACCAACCCATTGAAGCGGAAGGAGTTCCTGGACTTCAGGTTGTTGGCCTCCTGTTAAGCAAATTGATAAAATTCAGATAATCCTATTGAACAGCATATGTCACTATCAAGCCCAATCCTGCCATCTTGTTAGTAACAGGATCCAACCGGAGATAATTTAAAGTTCCATAGTACATACTAGGGGTCAACCAAAACAAAAAAAACAACCAAAAAAAACCCCCAACTATTAATAAAATAAATATACTTCAAAATGTGATGCTTTGCCTCTGAGGTAGCATCGTCTATCTGTAGTCATCATTCTGTGGTCTAGAGTAGTATTTCGCCCACAGCACCATCTGATTTGCTACATGTCATGAGTACTTATCAAGACTGAAGAATGAATGTTGAACCTTGCCTGTTAAATAGACATGAAAAATATAAATAGCTAGAGACACATCTCAATGAAGTATTATTTACAGCAAATATGTAGGTTCCGATTAGTTATTGATCTTCTTGGTTATTATTAAAATAGTTGTAGATTCCAGATAAATACTAACAGTATGTTTTCAGTAATACATTGTTATCATATTAACATACGTGTAATCCATTCACAGTGTAGGAATTACGCAATATAAGTATACATATATAAAGTGTGTAAGTAAAGTTCAAAGACAAAGCAAAATATCTGGCACCACAGATCTTTTATTGACTTGACTGAATATCGAAATCACCCCAAACATTTCAGTAGTCAAACTCAGGTGTGGTCACACTCTACTGTGATGTTCAGGTTTTTCAGTCTCAGCAGTGTACTCACAGTGCTGTAGGTCTGTCCGTTCCTCTTGATGAGGAAGCTGGAGCAGTTCCTGATGACCATCCACTGCAAATGGGACGACATGGTGAACCTGAGAAAAAAGGATCAAGCGTTAGTGAATATTTTCCAGTTGCAGCTCAACGCATTGAAACCTTCGCCGCTCCTGACAGGCGTCATTCATGTTTTCTCATTTCTCAGCCGCTAACCTTAGCTGGAGGAGTTAGCTTAGTGCCCCGAATTAAACCAGTGATATCGTTAGACAGTGAGCAACAGCTATAACGTTAAATATGGTGCTTTATTTTAATGTTTGCGCCCATACCAAGAAAACACGAAGAGTCGCTGAATTAGCTTAGCGCGGTTGGCTAACATTAGCGACCGAACACGACGAGGCCTAACCAGGGCGACGTGGTGACAAGTTTATCATAATTTTTCTACATGTAACAGGGACACTTACTGCCAAATGTGGTGCATAACACTAAACACAAGAATAATGTCTTACTTTATGAGTGTAAATACAATTATAGACGCAGAATAAATCTACTTTAGTGACCGGCTATTAGCTGCAGAAGCGACCACGTTACCTTTTAGCGGAGGAAAAGGACCGGAGAGAGCGGAAACCGCTTTACGGAACCTCTGTCTCAGATCGTTGCGCACACAAACCTACCTTTATTGTAAGATATTTAAGAGTTAAACCATATTTCTATGAATGAAAACACACTTAACGAACAAAAAATATCTTTATGGTAGCTTTTTGAATTTTAAGGACTATTTACTAAATTTTGAGGGTCATCTCTAGGAGTACTAGTTAGTCGTAACAGCAGCGGAGGAACACGTTCACCGTTGTGGGTGAAAGCCTGACGTCATTGCTGTGCGCCTCGTGTTTACAGACAACCGTCAGAAATTCTGCAGCCGTTTTTAACGCATCACACGGGAGTGATATTTTATATTTTAAGGCACGGGTAAACGCGGAGCCCGACCAGAGTAAACAGCAAGAGCCTTGTAGAGAAAATCTGCATTTTTGGATGCCGATTTCGTGCAGTGTTTTGTGGATGTTGTCCAGGTGCTGATGTGATTGGAGGATGTGAACCGAAAAGTTGTCAGAGGTGAAAGTCTAATTTAAAAGTTACAGTCCGGTTTAGCATGGCAGGTGGAACCAGTAAGTTGATGTAAGGAGCTGAGCATGGAGGATGAAGAAGATCTGGAGACACTTGGTGAGCAGCTGTACTCTCTGATTTACCCCAAACACAAAGAGGATGCTGGGAAACTTACAGGTGAGGTGACATTTTATTGTTCTGTGACATTAAAAATAATGCTTTTTATACATAAAAGAAGTAACTGGTATGTTGTTAGTATTACTGCATGATAGTAACTGTTGTAAGACCAAAGTCTCTAAGCCTGGCTGTGTGTTTCAGGGATGTTACTGGAGCTGCCAGGTCCTGTGCTGAGTCAGATGCTACAGGATGAGTCCCTGCTGATGGCAGCTGTGGAGAAAGCCCTCAGAGCCCTGCAGCTGCCACAGGAACCCTGGTACAGGACTAGGCATGGGGTGGTGGTTGTAATAGTAACTTCTGACTGATTCCCAACAGATTGGAGTAGTCTTTTAGATGCATGAGGTCCTGTCATTGTAAATACAGATTATTAAACAGTCAAACAGTAATTGGGGTCAACATCAGTTTTTTTTCTGCCCTAGAATATTATTTCAGAAAAGAGAAACAATTAATACATGTGTACGTGACACATTTGTGAAATATATTTGAGTATCACACTCCTTAAAATTGTGTATTCTCATGTCATTGCACTTCGTTACAGCAAAGTAACGTGTAAGGATGAGGATGACGTGTCTGTGTCATCTGACTCTCTGGGCGAGCAGCTGTTTGAGCTGGTGGACGTCTACAACACTGGACACTCACAGAAAATCACAGGTGAGCAAAATGTCTCCAGACTCAATAAACATCCAATATCCTGCAATGAAATTTCACTAAGAGACAAAGCAAATAATGAGTGATTTTACTTTCAGAACAGGTTCAGTGAAAGACACTGTCTGGAGAATTTTTATTTTTATTACCTAGTTAACATTTCTGTATGGTTTTATATGCTGGAAGATGCATCATTATTGAAATAGGCTTTCAACACCATGACTGAACATTTCCATCTTAAAACTGCAGTGTACCGATAACAGTCTCAAAAACAAAGATTCAGACTTTAAGGCTTTCATACATGATAAACCAAAGTAACCAATCCTGTCAACTTGTGGGGTCGAGCTTTCTACGGCATTATTCTACTTCAGAATTGATCTCCAGTTCATGTGAAAACATGCCATATGATGAAATAATTTAAAGCAGGCTGTGGAAAAACACTCCAGAAAGGTTTTCTTTGAAAAAAAAATCATCATGAATTTTGGCGCAAAAAAACGCCATAGTATACTATGTCAAAAAAAACAATGCGATTTTCAACATGTTGTAAAAACGTGCCATATGATGAAATAATGTAAAGGAGGCCGTGAAAAACACTACAGAAAGGTTTTCTTTGAAAAAAAAAAAAATCATCATGAATTTTGGCGCAAAAAAACGCCGTATGTCGAAAAAAAATTGCGATTTTTCAACATGTTATAGAAACGTGCCATATGATGAAATAATGTAAAGTAGGCTGTGAAAAACACTCCAGAAAGGTTTTCTTTGAAAAAAAAATCATCATGAATTTTGGCACAAAAAAACGCCATAGTATACTATGTCGAAAAAAAAATGTGATTTTTCAACATGTTATAGAAACGTGCCATATGATGAAATAATGTAAAGTAGGCCGTGAAAAACACTCCAGAAAGGTTTTCTTTGAAAAAAAATCATCATGCATTTTGGCGCAAAAAAACGCCTTACTATACTATGTCGAAAAAAAAAGTGATTTTTCAACATGTTTTAAAAACGTGCCATATGATGAAATAATTTAAAGGAGGCCGTGAAAAACACTCCAGAAAGGTTCTCTTTGAAAAAAAAATCATCATGAATTTTGGCGCAAAAAAACGCCATAGTATACTATGTCGAAAAAAAATTGCGATTTTTTCAACATGTTATAGAAACGTGCCATATGATGAAATAATGTAAAGGAAGCCGTGAAAAACACTCCAGAAAGGTTCTCTTTGAAAAAAAAATTCATCATGAATTTTGGTGCAAAAAAACGCCATAGTATACTATGTCGAAAAAAAAATGTGATTTTTCAACATGTTATAGAAACGTGCCATATGATGAAATAATGTAAAGGAAGCCGTGAAAAACACTCCAGAAAGGTTCTCTTTGAAAAAAAAATTCATCATGAATTTTGGTGCAAAAAAACGCCATAGTATACTATGTCGAAAAAAAAATGTGATTTTTCAACATGTTATAGAAACGTGCCATATGATGAAATAATGTAAAGTAGGCAGTGAAAAACACTCCAGAAAGGTTTTCTTTGAAAAAAAAATCATCATGCATTTTGGCGCAAAAAAACGCCTTACTATACTATGTCGAAAAAAAAAGTGATTTTTCAACATGTTTTAAAAACGTGCCATATGATGAAATAATTTAAAGGAGGCCGTGAAAAACACTCCAGAAAGGTTCTCTTTGAAAAAAAAATCATCATGAATTTTGGCGCAAAAAACCGCAATAGTATACTATGTCGAAAAAAACAATGCGATTTTCAACATGTTATAAAAACGTGCCATATGATGAAATAATGTAAAGGACGCCGTGAAAAACACTACAGAAAGGTTTTCTTTGAAAAAAAAAATCATCATGAATTTTGGCGCAAAAAAACGCCATAGTATACTATGTCGAAAAAAAATTGCGATTTTTCAACATGTTATAGAAACGTGCCATATGATGAAATAATGTAAAGTAGGCCGTGAAAAACACTCCAGAAAGGTTTTCTTTGAAAAAAAAAAATCATCATGAATTTTGGCGCAAAAAAATGCCATAGTATACTATGTCGAAAAAAAATTTGCGATTTTTTCAACATGTTATAGAAACGTGCCATATGATGAAATAATGTAAAGTAGGCCGTGAAAAACACTATGGTAAGGTTCTCTTTGAAAAAAAAAATCATCATGCATTTTGGCGCAAAAAAAACGCCTTACTATACTATGTCGAAAAAAAAAGTGATTTTTCAACATGTTTTAAAAACGTGCCATATGATGAAATAATTTAAAGGAGGCCGTGAAAAACACTCCAGAAAGGTTCCCTTTGAAAAAAAAATCATCATGAATTTTGGCGCAAAAAACCGCAATAGTATACTATGTCGAAAAAAACAATGCGATTTTCAACATGTTATAAAAACGTGCCATATGATGAAATAATGTAAAGGAGGCCGTGAAAAACACTCCAGAAAGGTTCTCTTTGAAAAAAAAATCATCATGAATTTTGGCACAAAAAAACGCCATAGTATACTATGTCGAAAAAAACAATGCGATTTTCAACATGTTATAAAAACGTGCCATATGATGAAATAATTCAAAGGAAGCCGTGAAAAACACTCCAGAAAGGTTTTCTTTGAAAAAAAAATCATCATGAATTTTGGCGCAAAAAAACGCCATAGTATACTATGTCGAAAAAAAATTTGCGATTTTTTCAACATGTTATAGAAACGTGCCATATGATGAAATAATGTAAAGTAGGCCGTGAAAAACACTATGGTAAGGTTCTCTTTGAAAAAAAAATCATCATGCATTTTGGCACAAAAAAACGCCATAGTATACTATGTCGAAAAAAACAATGCGATTTTCAACATGTTATAAAAACGTGCCATATGATGAAATAATTCAAAGGAAGCCGTGAAAAACACTCCAGAAAGGTTTTCTTTGAAAAAAAAAAATCATCATGAATTTTGGCGCAAAAAAACGCCATAGTATACTATGTCGAAAAAAAATTTGCGATTTTTTCAACATGTTATAGAAACGTGCCATATGATGAAATAATGTAAAGTAGGCCGTGAAAAACACTATGGTAAGGTTCTCTTTGAAAAAAAAATCATCATGCATTTTGGCGCAAAAAAAACGCCTTACTATACTATGTCGAAAAAAAAAGTGATTTTTCAACATGTTTTAAAAACATGCCATATGATGAAATAATTTAAAGGAGGCCGTGAAAAACACTCCAGAAAGGTTCTCTTTGAAAAAAAAAATCATCATGAATTTTGGCACAAAAAAACGCCATAGTATACTATGTCGAAAAAAAAATGTGATTTTTCAACATGTTATAGAAATGTGCCATATGATGAAATAATGTAAAGGAGGCCATGAAAAACACTATGGTAAGGTTCTCTTTGAAAAAAAAATCATCATGAATTTTGGCGCAAAAAAACGCCATAGTATACTATGTCGAAAAATGTAATTTTTCAAAATGTTGTGAAAAAGGTGGAGGGCCAGGTGCCATGTCCTGCACCACGCCGCTGCCCAAAGAGATGACAGGCAAATACCGTGACCAGATGGTTGCATCACAGGAGTGAGAGGCTGAGGAGGACAGCAGACTTTTGGAGATATACTGGACAATTTTGACATTCCACAAACTTGACATTCCACAGTGTTTGAACAGAGTTGTAAGTGAGCTGGTGTGCTTAAACTGCAGTGAACAGGGAGGGGTGGTAAGAGAAAAATGCAGAGACTGGAAAAATGTCTATATGGGTAACTCTCATAGATAGAGATCAGTTTTTAGGAGTTAAATCAATGACTAGAGAGGGATTTACAATACAAGCTGTAACAACTGTATGCCAAGTTTAAAACAATTTCTAGAATAAATCAATTCCGTGTTTAGCTTAGCTGTATCTAAAGCAGATATATGATCAAGTTACCTTTGTAGTAACTCCTCATAATGATGGCCTCGCTGCTTCTGATTTCTCTGTTATTTTTCTTGAACAGCTTTCTGAATAAATTTGTAAATTGCAAAATATAAAATGGGTTTTGGTCTTTCACTTCGATTTTCCAGTTTACTGTTTAACTGATATAGAACGAAGCCAATCTACATTTTTAGCCATGCTAATAACAAAAGCTTTGTCGAAATACCCGAGAAACTATCACACTCTCCTCAGCTCACAGGTAACACAAAATTAAATAAAAGAAATGTGTAAAAAAAAGTACCTTAGCATTGTCATTGTGAACATCCTGCTGTGCTTGTATTAGCTTTTATCTCAAAGCATTGCTGCACCTTAATGCAGCCTCACAGAGCAGCTAGAACAACCTAGGCTTGGTATAATTTTATGTTTTTAGTAGTATGTATTACAGTGAAAATGTGATTCCCTATTCCTCCTTAGGAATGTTGCTGGAGCAGCACAAAGATGCCGTGTTAAACCTCCTTTCAGACCCCAAAGTGCTGGAGGAGCAGGTGACCCTCGCCCTGAAGACACTAAAGGAGTATGTGGCTTATTACAGTTTCTAGAATACACTCATATTTGCTTGTAAGGGCATATTCATTTTCTTTTCTGTGAATGTTTCATGTTCTTTCATTTTTAGCTCAGTTTTTAGTTTGCCTAAACGGGCCATAGCAGATCAGGTTTACATAATATGAAGAACTGTATTAATGGTTCTGCTTTCCTTCAGGCAGAATGTGGAGGAGACTGACGTCAGTGACTCATCTGAGGCTGATGATACTGACAAGCTGGGAGAGAAGCTCTTCTTGCTGGTGGAGGAAATTGATCCACTTCATGCAAATGATATCACAGGTGATCTGATACTGTAAATACTATGTATAATTGATTAGCCCACTGTAATATATTTTGGAATCCGTTTTTCTTACCATAGAGGCCTTGCCAGGTGTGAATAAAGACTAAATACTGTATATAAGCACAATATTAATGACATCACTGTTGTACTCTTGTGTATCTATGTAGGTATGTTGCTGGAGATGGCGCCAGCTGCCCTCCAACAGCTGCTCACTGACCACACAGTTCTGGAAAATGCTGTTCAGAAAGCACAAGGAGCACTGGAAACTTAGAACTGAGCTTTCTGTACTCCAGTAACACTTGACGAACACAAAAACACATTAATGATTATTGATGAACTAAGATGATATAAGACTGGTAAGAGGTGACAAGTCACTGCAGGAGATCCTGGTACTACAAGCTACTGATTTCACAATCAGCCCTCTTTGTTGTGTATGGACTGAGGAGAAAGTGTGAGTGGAGTCTGAAGAGCTTTTTTGCCAACTCAAACAAAGTTTTCCGCCTCTGATATGGAAGCACTGATGATCTTTCTCAGATAAACGGACTGATTATGTGCCAGTGTCTATTGAAAAACGATGATTTACCATTGTTGTTTCACCTGAAAGCCAAACCTCCACAACAAGAGTTGAATCCAACTGATACTGGAATTTTGGAGCCAGCACAGATTTTAGGAGGTAAAAACAAATCTTTAGAAGTACTTTACGTATGTGCTTGAGTTATACTGAAAAGGAGAAATGACGGCATCGTTTATTAACTTGCAATTAAGCTATTTTAAAATCTAGTTATCAACTTACTGTGAGGACTCCCCATCACCGCCTGCTCAGCTATGATGCATGCTCTGCTGCATGTGCTGCAGTCAGTGCTGAGAGTGTTGTGATCAACGGAGTCAGAGCTGCTCTGCTGGACGAACTACTGTTGTGTTCAGTTCAGTGGCTGCATCTTTCTAACGCTGCATTTCGAGAGTTCTTTTAAATGCAGCTAAAAATTTGTCCTTCTTCTCCCGGCCTGCAAAGGACTTAATGGGTGGATTCGTCATGGCCCAGCCTATCCCAAGATCTGGTGCATGTTCCAGTGGATTTTAGAGACAATGGCAGGCTCTGCAGGCTATACTTCAGCAGCTGAAGATTACACTTTTAAATGCAAGTATTTCCTCCACTATATGATAAAACTACAAAAAACAGAACAATCTAAATTTCCAGCTCCATTTTGTCCAGATGTTCACTTCAGCTGTCAATGTTAATGGGCAACAGGAGCAGCAAATGCAAGGAAAATGAAGAGAACAGGTGGGGATGCCAGTAGAGAGTTCTCTATAGTCTGACTGTCTAATTTAACAACACTGAGTTCGACAATCGCATCCTTCAAAGGTGATCAGGCTCTAAACATGAGATCAGAATTCCTGTCAAGTCACCATTATATATACAGAACATTTAAAAGAACAGACGTTGACCTGAAGTGCTTTCCAATAGAGAAATAAGATTAATGTAACAAACTGACCTGTCACTTGATGAAACTGTTTACAGTGAGCCTTAAGGGAAGATTTTCTTGTCAGGTTCTACAGCAGGGGTGGGCAATTAATTTTCATACGGGGCCACATGAGAAACTTTGACGGTTGTTAAGGGCCGGACCAGTACATTTAAAAGCTCTGCTCAATATATATCTCAATAAAAACAGTAAATGAAACAATACAATGATATAATGAAAATGTGGAACACAGAACACAAGTATTTAATGAAAGATTTTGTTTTTTCATTCAAACTATGATTGCTGCCTATTGAGTTGTAGATATTTACTATCATAAAGACATACTTAAAATGTGAAACTGATTTTCCAAGTGCTTTAATTACTTTTCAGCAGTCACTGTTTTTACAAACGAAGCAAGTAAGCCATCACTCAGAACTTATTCTACAACAATATGACCATCAGCTGGCAGAGATTTGAAACTTGCCTTATCATGTCAGTTTTTGTTCATCATGAACGCTATGAGGTGTTGTCAGTTTTTCTAAATTTACATTAAGATGACTGTGAAGCATAAAGAAAGACAACAGCTCCCCACTACACTTAGAGCAATGTTCAATATATCTCAATAAAAACAGTAAATTACACAATACAATGATGTACAGTGCCCAACTCTTGAATCTCTGCTCTCAGATCCCAAACTCGTTTAAGCACCTTGTCCAGGCTGATCCATCTGACAGCTGTCTGGTAACCAAGGTCACCATGTTCACTCTCATCTCCTCCACAAAGACAACAAACTGTCTGTAATTCAATGCTCTTGCCCTGATGAAGTTAACTACTTTAGTTACAACATCAGTCACGTGGTTGATTTTTAGCACTGACTTACACAGCACCTCCTGATGTATAATACAATGCAACAATATCAGTTTCTGTTCTGGGTTTATCTCAGTCACTTTATCTTGCATCCGTTTCAAAAGTCCAACATTTTCCGTGTCAAATTTGGACAGCCATCAGTAACACCAACCAAATTCTCCCATTTTAGGCCCAGTTTGTTCATGCATGTATTTACCTCAATGAAGAAATCACTCACCGTCATGGTTCCTTCATTGGCTGCACAGCTGCCAGCTCCTCCGTCATCTCAAAGTTTTTTTGTTAGTCCACATACAAAGATGAGTAACTGGGCTGTGATACGGACATCACAGCTCTCGTCCAGAGCCGAGGAGAAAACGTCAAAATCGTCCACTGTTGTGCAGCTGAAGCTCCAGATTTTCGGCGATGCTCTCCACCCGCCTCGTTACGGTTCGCCTCCAAAGGGCCACATTAACAAACGCTCCTTTCTTCTCCGGGCACATAAACGCTGCAGAGTCCACCAGACATTCTTTTATAAACTCTCCATCAGAGAATGGCTTACCGTTTTTGGGGACTTTGTAGGACATTAGAAAACTCGTCTTGACTGCTGCATCCCTTGATGTGAGCTTTGGTAAAACAAAGTCATTGCTGCTTTAGCAGTTTAGCTAGCAAACCTTCAGACATCCTCCCCGCTCTGCATCAGTCAAATGTTTGTACTTCTCCGCCATGTTTGGTCTCGTAATGTCGATTCAGATTATAATCCTTGAGCACCGCGATCTGTTCGCCACAAACCAGCCCACAGCTTTACCTCTGACTTCAGTGAAGAAATACTTGGAAGTCCATGCCTTGTTAAAAACTCTGCATTCGGAATCAATCTTTCTTTTTGTGCCGTTAGCTGACATCTTCCCGGGATGAAGTTAACCAACAAACCAATCAGCGCATAAACCTTATGCTAAGTACGGAAAGCACGCGCGAAAAAACGTTAACTTAGCAGCGCTTTCAAAATAAAAGCAGTGCAGGCGTATTGCTTGCATGTATTGTGATGATATATATTTGCATTGACTTTTAATATTTTCCAGTGACCTCATGCGGGCCAGTCAGGGTCGTCCGGCGGGCCGGATGTGGCCCGCGGGCCGTAGGATGCCCAGGTCTGCTCTACAGGAAGTGCACATATAAATGTTGCCAACCATCCTGCTATTTGTTTTTGTTTTTGTGCTGTAGTCGTGGTGTAACTGTAACTTGAAACAGAAAATGCAGCAGACAGTGACAAGACTCTGTGGATGGCAATGTGGTTCACTCTGAAAACAGCTGTGGGATGCATTGCCCTGAAATGTTGTACACACATTCATGCTCCCCTGAGCTGTGTATGACTGCCACTGCTGCTAAAACTGTTAAACATGGTCATTTGTGAACCACAGTGCAACAATTTAACTTCTCATTGTTTTTTGAATCCCTGCACCTTTCACGTCACAGTGTTTTTGTCATCAACTCCTCCTCTTTATACCTTACAAGATTAAAATGTCTTATAGTACTAAGATTATGCTTATAAAGCGTCCTCCACAATCTGGCAACAATGCATGGCATGAAAAAAAGACACAAACCACTGGAGTTTATGTAGATGTTGCACACTCACCCTGTAAAAATGTAACCTCCTGAAGATCTATTTTTATTGTCTCCAAGAGCTATGAGTTTAGTTCTTTGTCAAGCTCATGAAAATGGGAAAAAGTGCACATTTTAAAAAAAAACAAACAAGCCAGCTCATAAATGAAATGTTGTGGCTCAAAATATCTAAATGGCAGATTACTGTTAGTGTAGTCAAGTTTGTGCTTCTCTCGCAGCAGAAGTCATTTAATCACAGAGCAGCATTCTAGACACCTGCTGCCATCTTTGAATAAAGAGTTACAGGTGAAAAACCTTTCTTTTTCATCCAGCAAATAATGTTTTGTTTCATCCCAATGGCTTCAGGATTCTAGAAATACCTTCAAATCATCAGTAAATATTTGTGGGTTTGATACACAAGTGGCATAAACTGGGATTAGCATTTAGCTTAGTGTTAGCGTCTTAAGAAAATTATGCAGCTGTTCAACGTGGGTAATTGTATCCAATATGATTAATATTAGATACAAACTATCCAGTCTGGATGATTTTTGCGACCTATAGATGGATGGCGACTAAAAACAAACTTGACCTGTGAATAGAATGGACTCAGTGGCTCTCCCTTACTGTAGAGGCCAGTACAAAGTTGTTCTGAGAGCTCATCTTTATCCTGTGATGAAATATTTCTATCCTGATAGGGGTCGTCTCTTCCAGGATGACAGTACCTCCATTCGTTAGTCACATGGGAGTAACTGAATGGTTTCATTAGGACGAAGATGTGTGAATTCCATGCTATGGCCTTTGAAATGACCAGATCTAAACTCAGTTGAACACCTATGGGAGATTCTGGACTAACGTGTTACTACTCTCCACCATCATCCAAACTATAAATGAAATTTCTTTTGTAAAAATGGTGTTCAATCTTCTGGATATGAAATAGATTTTAGACTCTGAGAATCAAATGCCAGCACAAATTAAAGCTGGTGTGGTGGACCAACACATTACTGAGACGCCTTTAATTTGTCACCTGACTGTAGATAAAAATATAATTAAAGCTGAAAATCATGTTATGAACTATCTGATGGTGACACCATTTATGACTATGGCTTTCAACTAAGTTTCCCATTACAAAAATACCTCTCAAGGAAGTGTGTTAATTCCAGATCACATGACCTGCTCCACATGATGTAATTTCCTTCTGAAGAAAAGACTGTCAAGACTCCAAGGCTTTCTGAGTTATTTAATATAAAGTAGTGTGGATTTATCATGTTAACAGGTTTACTACAATATCTTTATAAATAACTTTTAATTTCACTCAACATTTTAGAAGACTCTTTCTCTAAAAATGTCATGTGGTGTTTGGTTATAAGCGGCCATGTTGATTTTAGGCCTGAAAACAGCAAAAATGTCACCTATGTTATAAACTGTCCCGCAATTCTATATTGACCCGGCTATTTTATCAGTCATGCTCTAATTCAAAACTTCGGAAGCCACACTTATTCAGTTCACAATACATTTAACCTTCCACTTTCAGAAGAAAAATGAGTGCAGTCTCAGCTCAAGCTTTGATACCTTCAATGTTACTCAGTATCACTACAGGACTTCAGGTCACATTTGCATTAATATTTATGTGCTTTATAATGTGGCAGTTTTTCCTGTGACTCGGCTGACAGCCACACTTTCCTCATTCACTTTATTTTAAAACACTGTTTTATATAATGAATGAAACCAGTAGACGTCTCTTTCAAAGTGCTACAGAGCGCAAAAATACCTTTATTACCATTTGCTTCTACCTTTTGTATTCACGCTTTTCTGTCAGGAATTTTACATGAGGAATTCTAAAACACTGGGGAAAACAACTGCTTTTTTGAAACAAATGGGGAACTTTTAAAATCATAGTGATGTCTACAAAATCATTGATTCAGAAACATTTAGGATGACAAATGACTGAATTTTAAAAAAAAACATCACATCAGTAAATTAAAATGACAAGAAATGTTTAGAGTACAATTAGCTCTCAGGTCACAATTTCGATAAAGATTTATTTGTTTGCAGAAGCGGCCAATACAAATGATCAGAATATGAATCTTATCTCATCAATCATAAATGCATTTTGTCAAAGCTTATCAGAAAAAAATTAGTTGCTCTCCACACACACGTACACGCGCACACACACCGTTATGCCTACAGCTCATAAATACAATCAATCTGATATACAAATATTTGGATAGATTCATTTCTAGCGACACTTAAAATGCAGTTTTAATGCTGGTTCCTGCTGCTCTGAACACCAACCCTCGATTCGATGATATTGAAATTTCCTCGATAGAGAAACTCCAGCTCAACTTGGACGAAAGACCCCGAACACATCTTCAAAAGTGAAGAACTGATGGGCAGGAGGACATTTAAATAAATATCTGAAACGAGCAACATCCCAACACTGCAGGCTTTCTCTCTCTTTCCTGTGTCATCCAACATGCTTCCTTTACTGGCGAGTGACTGAGGAAAAGCAAACGACACGGCAGACAAAGCACTACTGACAGTTCATTCTCACACAAAATGTTTTCTCCAGTTGACAGAAGAACACCGAAGAGCTGCGTGTACAAGTCCACAATATAAAATTAAAAAGGTGCCACTTTCTTTCTACCCGTCACTCATACAATCAATCACACACCTTTGGACTTTGGACAGAAAGGGAAATCTATAACAGAACATGGGATAATCGTTCTGTTGACAGTCATATTTGAGGAGAAGCTGGGCAGCTTTACGGGAGAAACATATTTATTGTACACTAAATTATGCCTACGTGGGCATATGGTTTTTGTATGGATGCATCCACAGATAAGCCTTTACATGTGTTAATCATAGAACCGTCTATTTTCTGTTTGGATGCAGTAATAAGCCCTTCGAAGGAAAACAACGTGCCTTTTAAAAAACAGTGACAGTAACAGAGCTAAAGAAAAAGACGAGTGGTTAAGCTGTTGGACGAGGACTGACATGACGGAGACTGTGATTATGCTCTTCTTAGGTGCAGGCAGAAAGCAGGGTCCTTAAGACAGAGAGCAGGATGTCCATGTGCTTCATTTACTTCCAGGTAGTTCTATCCAACAAGTCTGTTTACACAATCTCTCTGTGAGATGATGTTTACTTCAACACTGGGTACTGGCGCTGACCGCCCAATCGGCCAGAGCGTAGTCCACCTCCTGATGGTGCACTCGTCTGGAAAACAACAGCAAGGCAACAGGATTATAGAGTGAAAAGGAAAGAAAGCATATTGCAACTTCTAAAGTATGAAATTTAGTTTAAAAATCCATACCTGTGCAAACTGTGCGGGGTTATAAAAGGTGACGCCTCCAGTGGGTGCAGTTCCTGGGGCAGGATGACTCTGTCCAAAGACAAGTAAAGTTACTGAAGTGTGTGCAGCGATACAGTACCATTAGTTTACAGCAGAGATGGAGAGAAGAGTGCACTCCCAATGTCACACAGACATTGTAAAAGAAAGTGGGAAAGTAATGTGAAAGAAGATTTGGAATCACAGCAAAGCGGTTTCTCTAACCACTGTTACACCTATTTTAGTAGTCATGCAAGCTTTATGACGGGTTAATGAAGCTGTGTGCTCCTATTACAACAAGCAGGGAGGCCTCCTGCAACAGTCTCCAGCATGTTTCACTCTCTGATCGTTAACTTTACATGTCAAAGCTTCATTTATAGACAGTTCTGTGAAGCTGGACCTGCTTTGAGCTAAAGGCTAACATCAACAAGCTCAAACCGATAATGCTAACATGCTGACGGTATTATGCTCACCATGTTCATAACCCTGGTATAACTTGCTAACAGTTGCTAATTAACAAAAAGTACAGCTGAGGCTGGTGAGAATGTCACAGATTCACAGGCATTTGGTCCCTGAATTATCAGCCTAGATGATGATCAGATCCAATTTTCAGCATTTTTCCAATTAGCATTAGTGTTATCTTTTCTAATCAATTCACACTAAAATTTAGAAATGCGCCACTTTGCCTTTGTCTATTTATAGTTGCTCTGTGGCCTTGAGCAATGTCCCTTCTACAGCACTATCTGATGGGTTACACACAACCAGAAAGCCAATCAACACAAAAGAATTATGTTGAAAAGTCTCAAATGTGCAGTTATAAGCCCTGAAAAAAAAATTGTTCTTAAACCAAAGTACTGAACAAATCAAATGAAGACCCTAAATGCAAAGTGAAGGGATCGCTTGGGTTGTCAGAATACATCTGAACAATATGAATATCTGTGCCAAATTTCATGACAATTCAATCAAAACCACATTTCATTTAAAACCACACGTCGACCTCAAGGTGGCACGAGAAAAGTCAGTTACTCCGTGTCAGTAAGATACAGTAATGGCAGTTGAATAGTTATGAAAATGACAGCCTGTGTTTTCCTAAACACTTCTCTTTAACAAAAGGCGATGGTATTTATTGTGTTCCACATGAACTCAAGAGAAGCAAAGAAAAAACAACTGCTACGTGAAGAGAATCCATATGCAGTTACTCTAGCAAATTGTAATTAAGGCAGATATTGTTGACGCAGATCTGCCATGCCGTTTTTAACATTGCTGCCCCAAGGAATTGTTGGACAACATTAACAACTTTCATTTTGTATCTTTAGAGATCACATAAGTCAGTAGGATTCATCTTCTCGGGACCTTGAACTTTTGCACAAAATGTTAATGCGATCTCTTCAACAGGTGATGAGATGTTTCAGTCTGGACTGAAGCTCTGCACCAACCTACAGACCGACTTTCAGATCCACAGAATCATCTAAGAAACTTCACTACAAACTCTATAGTTAGTTATAATTTGTTGACTAGTTGCAGGGTTGAGCTTTTCCTAACAAATGTAGAGTTCATTTATGCTGGAGACAGCAGGCAGGCGAGCAGGCAGACATCCTGGGTTTGATGGGGGCAGCAAAGATTTGGGTGCAAATGGTGAAGCGTGCTGCTAGTGATGCGGTGAGTTAGAAGGGTGGCAGGTGGGGGTGAGAGTGACGGACCGCCTGAAGTCCAGTTAGAGGTACCTGGTTTAAATGCTGACTCACTTCGCGTGATAAAGAACTCATTGAGCTAGAACGTGAGAGCTAAAGACAGCAGGAGGGAAATAAACAGTAGACAAAAAACACAAACCACAAACCCATATTAATAATCTCCCATGCACTGGATTAGATTTGTTCACACTACCCACCAGTTCAGAATGAAAATGAATAAATCAGCGTTAGAACAATTATGGTTCTTGAAAAAACAGACATGGCGAGAACTATATTCCAGCGACAAATGGAACAGAGTTTGCACTAATTAACAAAGCATTTAGCATGATTATAAGGAAAGACTTTCAGTTGACATGCATGCATTCTCCTGATCTTTCTCGCTTTAACTTAGTCATACAAATAAGCAAATTGCACGCGCTGGCTGTTAGCTGTTGAGCAACATGTTTCTGTGGTGGCACAATGGTAGCTACAGAAGCAGCCAACAGGGACTGATTGGTTTTACCTCTCCAGACTGTGAGCCATCAGACACAGGAGGACCTTCTGGGGCAGGCGGCAACAACGTTGGGTTGAACATCTGAACAGATTAAAGTGCAACAGAAGAGATATTGAATGAACAGAACTTTGTACAATATGTGAACTGACTAAACTACATCATGTGCTACAACCTCCAGCAACATCACCTTTTATCTTTACATGTTATAAAGGATCTCTTATAAGGTTTTATGTCTTAACTTGTTTTGACATAGTCTGAGATTTGACACCTGAGTGGTACTTTACTTCATTTGATCAATGACGTAAAATAGATCAAAACACAGACATGCTGAAAGCCACAATCTATTTATAGCAGTAAAGCAACAGCATGAAAAGGTTTTAGAAACAATAAATCAGGAGAGTTAGCAACAAAGAGAAATATTAGATACCTGTGGAGCAGCGCTGGCGTTTGGTGAATTCTGCTCTTGATTTCCTCCTTCACTGCCCTCCAGAGGTTGATGATCGTCAGGAGCTACAGAAGAAATACCGAGAAACACTTCATTTTAATCCTTCACTGCGTTGTAGCTCCATCTTCCAAAATCAAACAGAAATCATCTACAACTACCAAGAGTTGTGGCTTTTTCCTGTATTGTAACATTCATGCATACTGTATGTACTGTATGTACATATTTTAAGTATTTTACAGTGTTTGTTTAATCTTAATCCATGTCACACACCTGAACTAGGCACAAATAGGTTAGCAGGCATTGGCATCGGTGCCAAAGGAGCAAAGATGTCTGCTGGCGCTGGGGCCATTCCTCCTGGTTTAGCAGTTCTACTGGGGTTCAAAACATCCACGTATCTGCTCTTCGTGCCTGAGAAGACAAAAACACATGAGTGGTAAGAAACATTTAAAAGACCAAGTAATCCTATATTCCAAGGGATTGTGCAAGGTCAAGCATAGTGTTTGTGTAGCCAAAAACTACAGTGTACAACCCTTCTCACCTGCCTTCCTGGAGAACATGTTGACTGAAGGGCCACTACTCGGGGGTGCAGGGGGCCCTCCAGGGCCAGGCATCGGAGCCATCTTGGGGAAACCAGAGGGAGGCGGCGGAGGCGGCTTACTCTAACAGATTGTAAGAAAATGATTACATTTGGTTGATAAATAAAGCTTTCAAGCTTGTTGAAAAATCATATTTCTGGCTTGTACTCCAGTTCTGAACGATTACTGACCTCCTCTTCAGGCTCATTCAAGTCAACCCATCTCTGCTTCTTTTCATCCCATACAATCTGATAATAATAAAGAACGCAGGGCTCTGATCAGCACAGCTGGCATGTAGAACTACATAAACAAAACCTGGTAAAATTAGTAAAGTGGAAATACTTCATGCACATTTAATAACTATCACTTACAGATTTGTTTTTGTCATCTGGCAAGTGAGCCTCATTCTTCCCCCTCCCCCTCATGATCCAGCCCAGCCAGCCAGCACCACCACCGCCCTGTGCGTGAAAATAAAGGAAAACTGCACTGAACACCAGTGAACATTGGAGAGACGCTGACTGAAGAGCTGAGAACTTATGTGTGAACATGGACCTTTTTTGGTGAGTCTTTCTTGACTTTCTTGGCCTCTTCTTTACGGGGCTGTTCGGGAATGGAAGGTGGAGGGGGAGACGCCTGCTTCACAGCCGAGTTGCTCCGTTCTCTTCCAATTGAGTGACTGGAAGACTCGGAGGTTGTGCGAGAGCGCCGTCCTGATGGCTGCACAAGAGAAATACTGATAAGAATAAAGTATATACTTACAGTCTGATTATCTAAAGTGTCTTTTGAGCTTAACGGGAGGCCTTAATGTGATAATTAAACTAATTTAATTTTGTCTTATAGATGTTATGGACAGATTCCACAGATTTCCACAACTACACTGTAAAAATTCAAGGGCCTTTTCTGGAGACTAAAGTTAAAATACCATGTCTAGCATGTGATTAGCTGAGCAGCCCAACAACTGCCTTCTTGAGCATGTAAGACACTCTGCTCCCTGTTGGCTCTGAAAACAAGGGCTAACACAAACTAGCACCAGACAGATTAAACAGAAGAAAATACAGTACAGTAGCAGTTTATACATGACACGCACGCACCATATACATTGAAGATCGTGAAGCAGCCCGTGATCTTCCAGTACCCTGCAGTGCCACAAAGACAACATAGTAAGAATTTTAGTGAGGAGTGCACATACTAAGAAGTTCATAAAGGATGACGTAAGGATGTTTTTCAGACATTCAGACCACCAGGTACTGACCATTTGAGCCATTTGGTCATAGAAGTCCTTCTGAGGTGTGAGAGAGCCTCTGGGTGGGGAGGATGATATCGGTTGACCAGCTGGCATCTCTGGCAGAGCCTGCTGCTCTACAGGTGGCATATGCCCGGGAGAGGGGGGCATGTGTGGAGCCATCTGCGGAGGCGGGTGGCTCATCTGCACAGGTGAATGCAGCATCTGAGGGAGCATGTGTGGTGACATCTGGCCCATTTGTGGAGGGGGACACGGCTGCTGATGGGCTCCTGGATACATTTCTGGCTGCTCAGGTTGAGGCTGGAAAGGGGGAGGGGCAAAGCCAGGATCCTGCGGAGGGTAGCCTGAGATGGGGATCTGGCCTGGTGGTCCACTGGGGTGTACTGGGTAGAACTGGGGCCCATCGCTGGGGGGTAAGAGCTGAGGAGGGGCCATCCCATCTTGGAGGATGGAGGTGGGAGCTGAAACAAAGTACAAAAAGATGAGCATTTTGAATTCATATCATAATACAGAGAAGTTAAAAAAAACCTTCCACATGTCCATACACACCTGGAGGCATCAACTGTACTGCCTGTGGTTGAGATCCAGGCAGTAGTGAGCTCATGAGTGGGTTGTCAGGGGTTAGGCCATCCGTCTCCAGCGGTATACTGTAAGGTTCAGGTGGACTCGGCTGATCCAAGTCAGAGCTGGGGCTGCTGCAGTCGAACTGTGTAGGAGTTGTTCTGTTGGCGCTGTATGTAATCACGCCAGTCTACAAAAAACAAAAGCATCAAGCAATTGTTACATGAGTACAAATGACTAAAAAAACAATAAAACATCAAAACTAATTTGGAAAAACAAATCATCACAACAGGATTATTGTGAATGGGTAAAACAAAAACATTTACACACGTCCTTTCTGGACCTCGTAAATTGTAAGGAAAGCAAAGATTAATTCTTTTCATATGTTTTGTGACTCCCTCGACCAACTAGCATTACAATTAAGTACACATATTACAGTGAAAATGCCTATGCTCTCCAGAGAGCTAAATTTTTGAATATCATTTTGGTAAATTAGCTCATATGACTAAAAATACTTTTCCTCCTACTCACCTTGAGCTGTCCATCCAGCTGTTTGAGGTGAATCAGCCATTCAGGCTCATTGAACAACTCCTGCTCTGGTTTCTCCTTCAGTTGTGGATCAAAGAACCGCAGCTTTTCAGACATCTGTTAACAGTGTAAAAAATACATTTGTCAGAATGTGAACACTGGCATGTATTTATAATGACTATAGAGGGGGGATAAGAGGGACAGACGATAATCAGTGCATACTTGTATGATCTGGCTGATGAAAACAGGGGAGTAGTATGCAGGCTGCATGAGGACAGTTCTTGAGATAACTTCACAGTAGTGGAAGGCCTGAGCACTCAGGCCTGCTTCAGCCAAGCGGCATGCATAGATCAACTTGTACACCTAATGGGAAACAATAAACAGAAGAGTGTCATTGCTCAAAAACATCCCAGTGAAACATTATTGTAATCATGTACTGAGCCATAGATATAATAGAAATGCAAATAAGAGCAATTCTTCAATCTATTTAATATAGTCCATACAGTCAGTTTTTAGGATCTTGGTGGGTAAAACCAATAAAAATCTACCTGGAAATTGGGCAGTGAACAGGGCTGGGAGCCCAGAGACTGAGCATACTCATAGGCCTCAGTCCTCTGGATTGCTTCATTGGTTGCAAATTGGTAAAAGGGCAAACTGTAATGCAGAGACAATGATAGAGTTATACGTGTGACTTGTTTTCTGTAAACTACGTATAGATCTTTAAGCGCTGTATGTCTGCCTCTTTCACTAACCTGTGGTTGGAGCCAATCAAAACCATCTTGGTGCTCTTCTTCGTAAAAACTCCAAGACCAACTTGGGCCATCAAGTAGCAGAAATGTGCAGCATCATTCAGCCCTTTAGAAACTGGCACAAGACACAACAAGTGTTCTATGAATGTTGTTAAGTTCAGCGTTGTTAGTTACTAGATTTATAATATAATCCTACCAAGAGTGTCTCCCATGGTGGTGATTGTGCGAGTATCCAGGTCCAGAGTATGTGTGAGGTTAGACAGCACCATGGCCAGATGAGGGCGCCAGTCGCCCCACTTTTCCTCTCCGCAGCACTGGATGAACACAAGAGCTCAACTGAGGCGTACACACTTGAAAATGACACCTGTACAACTCCTTTAAAATGACTAGAAAATGATTCGTAATCAAGGACAGAAAAATGAAACAATACTTACAGTGGCTGATGCAGGCATCCTCCCCGACATCAGCTGGTACACTGTCTGAAGAGGATCATTGATCGGCAAACTGTTGGCAAACCTATACATCAAAGAAAGCTTATGTCAGTGAGGATGTTCGCTTTTTGCAGGTTGGGTTCAATTAAAACAAATTCTTGTGCAACTGCCCGGTTTGTGTGGTTTATTTAAAGTGTGAAAGCAGCCAACCTTGACACATACCACACAAGCAGATCAAGATACTCTTTAACAGGTGGATCAAAGTCTGCTTCCAAAGGAACTCTGGTGCAGTCCAATACATATAAACAAACCAAAACAGAATCTATGCCTATGCCATGTTGTCCATTATAGTTCAGTGCAGGCACTGAAACCACTGTCTCCTTGCAGCATATTTTTGTTTGTCTACAAAACAGTAATTCCTGGTGCCATTTTCACTCCTTCATTTATTTCTGAGCTCTTTGTGAATTACAAACTAGTAGAAATATCATTATATATATTGTTCCAAATATCTAACAAGCACATTTAGCCCAGCAAGACAGCACTGCTGTGGAAGTACAATACGTTTGGTTGCAAAATATACATCACAAAAGCTGTCCAATTAGGTTCCAGCCTTATCTATGTGATTTGTTTTGCATCTTTTGGTTTGTATTTAATAATGCCGCTGTAAACACCAAACAGGCCAATAATTACATGAACAATTTCTGCTTCGCTCAGGACTGTCAGGATCAAGAAAACTTAACAGTAAGTGTGAATGCAGTCATCACATAATGAAGGGTCAGTCAAACTTAGGCATCATAGTTTTTTATATCATTGGTACTTCACCTTGTCATGACACGTGCATGTGTCCTGTTGTCCATTTTACTGGCCAACAGCAGGGCATGACCCCAGAGACCTCCCTTCATGGCCGCTTCTAGTGCATCCTATTCCACAGAAACAGTTGAAAATATGCCAGATCCTGCATAATAAAATTACATTACAATAATGTAGGTATTATGTGCATTTCATACCTTCTTGCGGCCAAAAAGTAGCAGTTCCCTAAAGCGTTCGGTTTCCTTGCCAACATTCTCTGGCACAGTCATGAAAGTGTCTGAAAGAAGGGATAGTGGTCCAGCTCCAGGCTCTTCCTCAGCTCGTGCCAGAGGCTCATTGTTAAAATCAATCAAGTTGGCTTCATTAGGACTCTTGCCCGGAAGCCAGACTGAGCGATGCTCCTTCAGCAAGAGGTCAGCAATGTCTGTGCCGACGACAGTCTTAAGAAATAGAGTGTGACAGTGAGGACATTGTTTCAAACAAACATAAAAGGTCACATTTCCGCCTTCAGTTCTATGCCCAAGAGATTCACAGTTATGTCTGGACAGTCTTACCCCATTCTGTCTACACAGCAGCATAATGAAGTCCCAGAGCAGGCGAGCAGAGTCTCTGTCCAGGAGGTTGTTATCACGGGAACACTCCACTGCTTTGTTCTGGGAAAACTTTATCACATCTACCTTATGTGTCTCCTCCCTGAAGGACACAATGTAAGATGTGAGACAAGATGGCAGTGAGTATTCAAATCAACATTACCTATTATATACTGTTGAGTGATTTTAAGACGCTCGAATGCAGCAAAAAATAAACTCTACTGTGTATGAATTCACACTCAGCTGCCAGTTTATCAGGAACACCTGACAGAATTAATGCAACAGTAATGCAATAAATCCTACCTGCATCAGGCTTTCAATTTTCAGTTGGTGTTTTCAGGCTTAAGACTCAACTTCACTGTCATTTTACAGATTGTAGCGCTGAATTGCATTTTACTGACAAGTGCTTGTATTTTTGTGTCCACCCCATATGTATAAATTAGCATAGCCTAAATAACACAAACATTCAGCCTTTTTAATGGGATTTGTTGACAAAAACAAAATATTAAATATCTCCAAACTTCGGATTTAAAAGTTAATGATTAAGATCTAATAATGATGGATAAAGATGGCAGAACACACTTACTTGACAAGGGGTCCTGGGAACGCTCGAAGTTCTGCCTGATCCGCTGTATCCTGTAGCATGGTCTGAGGAAATAGGTGTAGGGTATATTCTTATTCCGTACATTGTGTTCATGTATTCTCGAGTATTTTTTCTTTTAATCACTCATACATTTGCAGGTTACATGACGTCAATGGTTTCCGATCACTTAGTGTTGCAGATCTTACATTTTTAGTCTACAAAAGTGAATTATTTGCCTGTATCTATCCAAAAGAAAATCTTCTCAAAAGATACACAATCCATTAACAGCTTCATCACTGCTCAGTCTGTTAGGTTTCTTTAAACCACAATACTCATGTTCTTTTAACACCCCTGAATCAGAAACATTCTCAAAAAGGTCTGCAGTTTAAGGGAAACCTATTCTGTTCTGCTTTCTATCATGTACACAATAAAACGGCAACAAAAAGGCCCTCTTGTATACTGATATTCCTTCTTACAGTTACCTCACCTCTAAAATAAAAAATCTTTTCGTAACACAATGAACAAAAGCTTCCAACAATGCAACACTGAAACACACAGTCTGTTAAAAATGTACCTCTATGTTGTGGATATCAACCAGAGCAGGCTGTCCAGCTGAGGGGAGATTTGGCAGTACTTGTACCAGATGACCACCTGGTCCAAAGCGGGCACAGCGGTGGGGTATGGTGAACTTCTCTGGGGTTGCAGGACGAGGGGGAGCTAGAGAGGACATAATAGACAGAATAGGAGCACTTAATTGAATTACAGAAAGGAAACTGCTGGCATTTAAGGACGGGAAAAAATGCAAACTCTCCTAAAACTAAAAACTGCCTACTTACGTTGCTCTGGAGCGATCCAGGTGCTTTCTGCAGGGTACTCAGAAGGATAGAGGTACTGACTGTAGTTCTGGGAGGCATCAGTCTGGTTCGGGTACTGCCCATAGGAATAGTCCACAGCCAGAGTTGATGATGTGGTGTCATAAACTGCTGATACTAAGTCAGGCTGGCTCCTGTATACCTGGCTCTGCAGGAAGATATAGCATTAAAGGGAGAATATATGAATGTATCAGAAATAAGAGGACAAATTAAACATTAGCATAAACAGACTTTTTTCTTTCCACTCACACAATACAGAAGTGGAGCTACAAAATCCAAAAATTGTGGTGAAACATTTTCGACTTCGTTTCAGTCACATTCTGTGCCTTCTGACATAATTTCATTGCATGAGTGACAAATAGTCTAAAATGCAATTAAAATGCAATTGAGGCCTATATAAAACTTTTAAATATTTAAATTAACATAATCTTATATTTGTCTTTGAGGTTACAGTAAGCCATTTCAAGAACAACAAAAGTACTCTGTTCAACTTAGCAAGCAGTTATGTAAAGTACTCTATTGCACAAGCACATGGATAAACACTCTTCTGTAAACACAATATAAGAAAGAAACTACTGTCAAAGGACTGAATGCATCAATATTAATAAAGCTGACCAAACATATAAGAACTCAATAACTCAAAGATCTTCATTGAAACAGATTCAACAGTTATGATAAAACAAATAAACAAAAAAACAACACCTTTCCTCCTGACTGACTATCAACTTATACGTCTGGGTCTTGCAGAAGTGACAATGAGGAGGAGTTCTGGTGTGAATTTACAAGCAGAAAGCATCAACATGTCAGTCCTCAGTGGGAAAAGGTTTTGCCTCAACTCCAACTGCCTACATTTGTGTTTATGCCTTTATTCATGAGCTTATCTGTGTAGTGCTAAAGAAAGCCACAACTAAAGGTATCAAAGGTAGGAGGAATTTGCTTGGCAGGCACAGAGCAATGAGAGCAGCGGTCAGTCCACAGTCTAAAATATATTCATGTGTGGCTTAGTCCTGAAGTCTCTGAGCTGTGGTTGAACCAGATGATAGCAACCTATAATAACACCTAGAAAATGCATACAAGCAAAATCTATTTACCTGTTGTGATCGTGAGCTGAAGCTGCTGCGTCTGCTGTGGTGACTGTGAGAGCTGTGTACACTGTGTGCAGACTGCTCGCTGTGGACGCTTCGTCGGTCAAAGTCGTCGCCGTACATTTCTCCCCGACGACGGTACTCATCATCAAAACTGGCATCATAACCAGGATAGTAGCGCCACTGGTCTTCATAGCCATCTTTCCTGCGAGTGGAGCAAACAGCATTTGTAAATCAAATAGCACACACAGCTACCTGTTATAATGCATCATGTGACCCATTAGAACACACGAGAAAGCAAACAACTTCACAAGACTTGAACTTAGATAACCTTGGACATTTGTTTTAAATATATCATCTAGTGTGATACATAAGAACAGACAGAACTTATATGCATCATAGAGCAGATAGAGACAACAACAGTTTCTTATCTTGCCTGACATTACCTATTGCCAAATGTAATGACAACAATTCCACTGACATGCACCACTTAGGCTGTGCAAATGGTTTTCTCTGCATACCTGGCAGGATACATATGTTGATTATAGTAGCTGTCTCTGGCTCTGTAGGCATCATCGTAATTAGACCAGTAGGACTGATCATAATATCCTCTATATCGCGGGTCATATTGTCCATAGTTGTATCCTTTTCAGAGAAAATACAGAGACAAAGAGAAGGTGATTCACATATAGAAAACATTAATATACCCACAATGATTAATGCCTTTCATGAAATAATTAGCTTAAAACATGTTCACTGAACAAGAGGGGAGAATAAGTTCAGATTTATGGTAGGAAATAACAACAGCTTTCAGCTCTGTGCTCATACCTCCATAATCATAGTGCTTGGGATAATCTGCATAATATTCACTATAGGCACTTCGGTTTGCTCTGTGGTAATCGTCAGGATAGCCTTGCCTTTGGAAAAAAGTAAACAAAAGGTGAGACTTACAGGTCAAGTGTGACAACCACCTAAATATAGCTAAGAAAGTAACTTACATGACACAAAACCATACTTAACAGAGGATTCTTTGCCTAGCTCTTAATATTCTCTTAAATAAGATACTTAAAAACTTCATGAACAAATGAACGGCTACAATGAAACATTGTGACATACACAATGGTGAAAGACTGAGAAAGAGTGTTACAAACCTGGATGAGGGTCTGTCAGAATACTGACTGGCCCTGGAGCTGGGTCGCTCTGGCTGAGGCTCTCTGTACTGGTAGTTTGGATCGCGATAACCTGGGGCCTGCCCCTCATATCTACCATACCATTGATCTCCTCTGCCCCTGTATGAACCATCCTGAGAGATAAAAGCACCAATAAGCAAACTGATGTTCACATTTTTACATTTATTGGCAACATTTACTCATACATGACAGTCTCATCAGGAGTGAGGATTGCACAACTTCAGCTAGCATAGAGAAAAAAAGAATTTACACTTACTTGATAATATGGCTGTGTCCTAGGATCCCCAGGTGGAGGTGGGTACGGACCAGGAGGATATGGTGCTCTGCTATCTGGGTATTCTCCATAGTTACCATAATAGCCACCATACATCTGTCCTGGACCCGGAGGAGGAGGCCCATAGCTTTGATGGCTGCCTGCAGAGGAGGGTGGTCGAGGTGGTTCTGCAGGAGCTGGCTGGGAAGCCCCTGGAGGTACAGGTCCTCGAGGCCCAGGAGGGTATGCCGCGGTGGGAGGAGGAGGAGGAGCAGCACTTCCTGCAGCAGGCCCCTGCACTGGAGCTGCATACTGGCCAAGGGAAGGTTGTGCTCCACTCACAGGAACAGGAGGAGCGTCTTTCTGTTCCTGCTGTGCAGCCTGAGAATCTGATGTCTTAGGAGACTCACTTGGGGGCTGCTGGGTGGTGGCAGCTGCTTGAGAGAGTGCCGGTGGTATCTGTGGGGCAGATGTAGAAGCTGGGGTCTGCACAGAGGCATTCCCTTCCACTCTTACCCCTTGCTGAGCATCTTTGGTGACCTGTAGGTAAAATCCATTACTAGACTGTGGAGACTCATGTAGAGAGGAAGGGTGGCCAGGTGCTTGGCTTTGGGCTTGTGATTGGTGCATAGAAAAATCAAGCAGTTCATAATTTGATGGTTGATTATGATTCGAGACAGCAGGAGTCACAAGAGAAGCCTGTGGATTAACTTGGACAGCAGAGTGGCTGTCTCCACCCAATGACTGGCTCCTAGAAAGAGGAGGGACGACCGGCTGAGACGGCAGCGGAGCTGTGATTTCTGGTGGTGCTGCCGCTACTGTGTTGTCTCGAGTCAGATTGAGCGGAGCCTGGTTAGACGGATTGAAGCTTAAGGGTCCAGGAGCAAAGAGTGGATTTTGATTAGAAGTTACAGTAGGTGTTTGGGAGGTATTGGCACCGTATCCCTGTGCAAGTGATCTCACAGGTGGGGTAGTTTCCCTAAGGCTACTTTTACTGGCTGCTTGAGTACTTGGGGGAATCACACTGTAATTGGACACTGGTGGGGCAATCAAAACAGGCTGGTGGAGTGAGCCAGAAACAAGGAGAGATGCATAGCCCAGGCTGTCTTGAGAGTCAGTTGGCTCTGCCTCACTCACCTTTGGTGGGTTCTCTAGGTTCTCTGAGTGTTGCTGAGAAGTTTGCTGAATTCTCTGGGAGGACTGCTGGTCCAGAGGACAATCCTCTGGAGGTTGGATGACATCAGCACTGGGTTCACGTAAAGGGGCGAGAACTGTTGGTGCAGCAGGGGCGAGGAGGATATTAGCGGCCAAACTAGCGGGGTCATTCTGAGCCCACAGGGTAGTAGCAGGACTCTCACAGGGCCGACTGGCCCCAAAAGCACGGGATGAAGGCCGAGAGTGAGAATGAACCACTGGGTGTGTCACATGAGGTATGCCACCTCCAGCCCCAGCAGGAAGGTGGTGTCCTGGGCCATAAATATTTTCCATATTATCTGGTGGTTGCTCCATGTTGCCTGGTGTACAATCTGCACCACCTTCCACTACCATTTTAGCCCTATCAACCTCAGCAGGACGCACCCCAACTGAATGTGAGCGAACAGGTTCAAAAGAGCTATTAGCACTAGCTTGAAAAATACCAGTTGGTTTAGGAGGACTAGGTGTAGGAGGCCACATCTGCTCCAGGGAATTCTGTTGCACACCCACATCTCCAGCAGGAGAACTGTCAATCTGTTCAAAGTAGCCTCCAGTGGCGGCTGACAGACTAACATCATCAGTGAGACGTGGGCTTTCCTGCTGAATAAAGGTACCTACTACTCCCTGGTGCCGACGAGAGCTAGTTCCACTGCCATGGCTCATGTTGCTATAATTGGATGAAACACTGGCAGATCTAATTGGTCTTGGAATTGAATCTGGAGTCTCCAGGTTCGGCCCGGTTTCAAACTGGTCTACTCCATGGGGTGCTGCAGCAGCAGGACTACCATGAGTTTCGCTGGGCAATACTTCCTGGTTCGGTACACACTCCAAATTCTCCACATGATCGAATTGGGAATCAGGTGGCTTTTGCGTGTTTCCCTGTGGCGGATGATTGCCATCACTCATGTAAGGTAAGTGTGCATGATCTTGAACAGAAGCTCCTTGGTAATCCAAAGAAACATCTGCATGGCCACTGTGAGCTTGTGGGCTGCTGTGATGCTGAAATGACCCAGCAATGCCATTCACTGCCTTGTTTCTCTCTCCTGCAAGTGTTTCCTCATTTTCCACATCATTGTCTTTAAAGAACATTGAGAGTGTACCAGACTCCTGGGAGTATGGAACTGGGGCAGGGGCAGAACTGGGTCCAGGTCCTGTATTGGACACAGGCTGAGATCCAGCAGAGTCAGGCAAAAGCTGTGGATGGCCCAGGCCAGTCCCCATTTGGTGATAGCCTGAGTCCTGTGGAGGTTGGTTAAACCATGAGTCTTGGGGGGCAGAGCTCTGACTGAAATAACTCTGAGTTTGGAAATGGGAATTATGCTGCTGGGGTCCATTTGGGTCTGGCCATTGAGAACTAGGTGAATTCACTGGGTTTTGAAGAGGAACAGGAGCCTGGTTCTGGGGATGTCCAGGTTGGGTTGGGGGAGCGGAGGTGTTGTGATGGGGTGATGGGCTGTGGGAGGGATACATCTGAGTCTGTGGAGGTATATTAAAAGGCTGTGGGTCGCTAGTAGGCTGGAAATAGTTCTGAACAGATGGGGGGCGACTTCCGTGATCAGGGGCCCACTGAGAAGGGGACGTGGTGGGAGGCAGTGGCTGGAAGGGCACAGTCAGAGGCGCAGGCTGTCCCTGAAATTCTTGGTTAAAAGGTGTCTGACTAGGTGCTGGAGCTACAGCCATAGGTGGTGATTCTGTGGGCATGGATGGTGTCTGTTCTCTCGAATTAAAATAGCCCTGTTCACTATGTGGGGATGCATAACCTGTCGGAACTGGTGCGGGGAAAACACCAGCAGATGCTGTACTGTGAGGATTGAACAGGGGCACTCCTGGAAGAGAGGATGGTGGGGGACCAGGAGGAGCAGCTGGGACTTCCTCCATCATCAGTGGTTGTGGAGGCAGCCCTAAGCCAGGTTGAGAGTACATTGTGTTAGGTGGGGTTTGCATTGGTGGAGGGTTGCTGTTAGGTATTGTTGGGAGACCACCTGCAGCTGTAGGGGGAGGAGTTCTACCAAAAGCAAAAGGGTCAGTCATGGGCTGGGCAGCAGGTGGCATTGTGGCAGTAGCTGCTGCTGCTGCTGTATGCTTGTGAGGCCTGGTTCTGCGGAACATATTGGGCCCAGAAGGAGGAGGGCCAGAAGCTCCTGGAGGTCCAGTCCGAGGAGGGGGCTGCATGTCTGCAGAGCTAACAGGTCCGAGGACCACGCCACTCCAATAGATATCACTGAAGAGACAGAAGTCAGGCGTAGCTGGGTAAAGAGAAGGAAAGAGGGAGCGGTTAACAAAAAGCTACATATGCCTCTTTGATTGACTTTACCACACCTTTATTTGTGTTATAGTCTATGGTCTCATTATAACAAGTGGTACAATGTGGCAATTTCTGCATCACTCCTAACACATCGTGATCGACACTACAAAACTGAGTACAACACGAGTGATTGATTACAATGAATGCAAACTTCAACAATATCATCCAATTATATACATATTGCTTCATTAAATGCACATTGCTTGTCTTAAACAATGGAAACATGTAAACATTTCAAAAAGTCCACATAACTCACACATGCAAAGAAAACTGTCACTGAGCTCAGCTAAGACTGATGTTGTTACTGATAAAACAGAAATTCTTAAGTACCAGCTTAAGATACACAGACAGCTTTTGTCAGGACATATTGAATCTGTCTCTGCTTCTACTAATGACTAACAAAAGAGCTCAACGGCATTGGAATTACACTTGTTTCGTGAGTTTTGCTGAAAACGAAAACAGAAAAAATGTTGATTGTAATGATCGAAATGATCGAAACCGGAACTCGACGATGTTATGGTCAAATAATCCCGCTGCCAGCTTTGCACCGTTTTCTTACTTTCAATGGCAAGGTTAATAACAGGACCACATTTAAATAACGATATCACACATGCAATGTGCAGATTCTTGACTATGCTCTGACGAAATTGTATCATCTGTCAGATACAAACACTGTGCATCTGACAGAAGATCAGGGGAACTAACACCAACTGACAATGAGCATTTCAAATGTTACAAAGGGAGATCAATAGCCACAGACAGAGGTAACGTAGCAGGCAAGCAGTCGCGTGAACCCGGATCTTTCAACCGCCAGGAGTTATATATCCATCTGGAGCCGTTGCAGCCTAGTAAGCTAATGTTAGCACCGCCGACCTGCCAACTTACAAAAGTCACAAAGTTATCCTACTGAGATGTAAGCTTTCGACTTAACTCCGATACTTGACAATTGTTGTAATATCACCGATGACTGGCTCTTGTTTGGTTTGGCAGGACATGAAGGTAGCGTTACACATTAAGCTGCCTAAGAGGAAAGGTCCTGGGTGCTTTGCTCAACAGCTAACGGTAACGCTACATTGCTATACATGTCATGAACGCCATAACACACAGCAAAACACTGCTACCTAAAGTCGCCTGGTTTTGCCCAAAGCTAAGAATTTCTCAACAAAAATAAATATTTGTCCTTTCCGTACAATTTCCGCAGTGACAGGGACACACAGCGATAAGTTTCGGGTCGCTGGGCACTCGTCGAGCATAATTTAACAGGTTCACTGCCTGCTCAGCTAGCGTTAGCATCGCTGCTTAGTTAGCACTGCTGGCTAACTAGCCTGTGCTAACTACAGGGGTAACAGTTTCACGCTTGTTATAGTCACCAGAATAAACCGTTCCGAGTAAAACATTAGTAGTAGTGTTATATATTTACTCTTACCCGATGTCGGAAATGTGTAAAGATATAAATAAATTCTTACAAATGTCCAGGACAGTGAGTCTGACACACCGCCACCATCTTCAATGAACACATCCTACTAGGCTACGTGTACAAGCAGCGTCACGGGCCAAACAACGGTAGCGTCACGATGGGGCGGGGCTTGTTAAAGGGTCAATCTGTGTGTTAATCTTAATCAATTAGATGCAATCAAGAATGATGGGCAATGCAAAGGCTTTGACAAGACTTTGACACAGTGGGGGTTTAGCCCAGCCCATAAACGTTGACATTTCAACCTGATAACGGCACCATTTTCACGTTGCTTCAGAGTCTGAGACATTGTGCTCCATGCAAAGCAAGGTCATCCCAGTTTCTTCCTTCACTTAGCCCATGTTCTAAATGTATACCACAGTGAGTGCTGACTGAGCCCTGAAATTTATCCTATTTATGATGATTTACAGCTATAATCACATGTAAAGTTGCCCTTGCAATAAAAACAATTCAGAGTCACCGAGGGGTGAGGTTGGCATGTCTCATAAATAAATTACTCTTAATGATATGTGATAAGTTTATAGTTTTTTAGGTGACTGGCCCTTTAGATAGTCCAAGAGAAGAGATGCAGGTGCTGGTGAGGAGAAAAAAAATCACATATTAAGTCTCCTAACAAATAACTATTAGTATTTAGTTAAAAATCTGTTGCTTAGAGGTGACAAACAAAACTTAGTGTTGCACTGGAGTGTTTACAATCCAGAAGTTGACTTCTTCAAAACTGTAGAAAATATGGTTTGAGTTCCTAAAAAGTGTTGTAGGTGTTATTGATTGTGCGTTTTCAGCAGATGTTGATTTCACTACTAAAACTCTTCTCAGAGCTTCCTTTTATGTGAAGTTGTTTTTGTAGTTTTCTTTCTGGTTTTGTCTGCTTTTCTAGTTACTCCTGATGTTACTTTTTTTATTGTTGATCTTTGCTTAAAATGCCCTTGTATTCCCTGTTTAGTGTTCATAATAGATATATTTAAAATTAGAAATACATCATGTTTACTATGGTGGCATTTATTTCAGTGCTGCCTTTAGAATTTTTATTGAGCAGTTATGAGACATGACTATTTTCTAAAGGAAAAAAAAACAATAAAACTATTAAGGTCCAGGACTGTGCCTTAAACATTTGGAACTGGAGACTAACAAAATCACTGTGTCAATGTAATTTCAGTGCAATACTAAAAACAACAAATGGTTATGCTTCACTTAATCAGGCAAACTGGAAACAAAATTTGAATTAAAATTTTAGTAAATATTTCAAAGAGACTGCAAATTCTTTAGACAGCAGTTGTTTCTGGTCAGGCGTGGCCCCCAAAATACGTAGACAGTTAACATAGTAAAAATTCAAAACAATATACATTCAATGTCAAAAGGACAAAGGACGTGATAGTGGACCTGAGGAAGGAGAGAAGCCACTGACACCATGACTCAGTGTGTATCGGTGTGTCTGAGGTAAATAGGGTCAGCACAGTCATCCTGAGGAGGTTGAGAACATTTTTACTGCCACCATCCCTTCTCTGCAGTTTCCTCCAGTGCACTGTCGAGTCTTAATAGTAGCATCATGTTAGGTACAGGAAAACAACACAAGTGGCCAGAAGCACCTGCAGAGGGTGGTCACATCATTCCAACGCATCACAGGTACGACCCTCCCGTCTCTACAGGACATCTGTCCACAGAGAGAGTCTTCAGAGGGGCCACAACCGTCGTCAGGAACCCACCGACCTACAGCACCATCTCCTCACCCTCCTGCCATTTCTGAAATGCAGAACCTCAAGGTTCAAGGACAGTTTCTATCCCCCAAGCAGTAAGGCTGATAAGCACTTTGGCTCAACGGCTGTTGTTTTAAATGTGCTATATAAATAACAGTGACTTGACTTGTCTAAGATACGCATTGACAACAAGTACATATGTCTGTGTGGCACATGCCAAAAGTTGAGCGTGAAAGGTTGTCCACAGCTTTGCTTTGTTACTCAGAACATATGTCATCAACCCAGTGGAACTATATTTAATTGTAGCAATAGCTCAAAATAGCCCAAGAAAAAAACAAGGGTTAAGAACATAAACAAATCTACATACATATTATATGAAGGTATAAAACCATGCACAGTAATTTAGTGTAGATTACTGTGCCAAAACTGACTATTCACATTCAGGAGTGAAAATGAAGAATCAGTATATTCAAAATATATACATATTAATAATATGCACAATAACTGTAATCAAGCAAAAAGTGCTAAGATGAATATAATGTGATAAATACATCTACATGCCTCATCTATGACTACCATATAGATAATAAAAATGAGATGGCAGAATACAACGGAAGAAAACAACAAATACACAACAGAACAGTGCTCAAATCATACAAAGATAAATGTGCATAGGTAACAACAGGTTATATTAGACTTCTACGGCAAAGCTATACAGCAATTTTAGGAGAGCTGGCAGCTTGGACAAAGCATTTGTTTGTCCACTAGGGGGAGCTGTGGTGCCATTTTCTTATAATGCACTGTTTCATTGAAAGCATTGCCATGTAGTCAACAGTACAGAAGAAAAATAATTACAGTACATTATTATAGTTTCACTTCATTGCTAGTTAAGGTCATAAAATATGTTGCATTGTGACTTACAACTGGATAGTATACAACATGTCACTTATCAATGTATTTAAACAGCGGGTCCCATTTCCACCAGCGGATATAGAGGAGTTCATACATAGACTCAGTTGTGGATGTTAATGGAAATGTGGAGCACAGTCCGCTCATAGTCATAGGCTGCTGAGTTGCATTTAAAATGTCTTAATGGAATTTTAAATAGCTGGGCATGTAAAATATTTGTAGAACTATTCTACAGATATGTGAAGTTTAACTGCCATGTCAGAAGTAAATGGATGAAAAAAACTGCTGAAAAAAATTCTACGACGAAAATCATTTGCAACAAAAAAAATTAACAACAATAAAAGAAAAAAGTTTATGCTCCTAATTTAGATCAGATTTGAATTTCATTACATTTTTGAAATCCAAATAATTTGAATTTGTATTTCTGACTTTACCTATAAAGCCTAGAAGAAAAAAATAATTTATAGTAAATAAAACCCTCATGATTTATTTTAGAGATTATTTATTAAATGCATGTATTGAATTAGGTGCACAGTCATTTAAGTGACACTAAAAGGACAGGTGCATAAATGTAGACTTTGTTGTGTTTGAATAATTTTTGTTTAAATGTGCGAACAATGTTGCTTGCAAATATACATTTTAAAATACATGCACTTTTCTTTAATGTATATCAAAATATCAAAAATGAGGCATGATTACAATTACACATGTTCAGGATTTGATATTAATTAGTAAAATAGCAACATAGAATCAACTTATAAATCATAATATTCTAGCATATGTTAAACTATTTCATTTACCTTATATGCAATACAAAAGTCTAAAAGTTTGCACACAATCTCTTTAAATACTTTGTGATGAATAAGTGCAAAGTTACTTTCAATGCCATTCTTCACTGGGAGGTGTGGAGTTACATGACATACACTGGGTTTCTAATCGACATGTGCAAATCTCCTTTTTCAAAAGAAATGGAAAAATCCACCATGGAAAATTCTGGACTAATAGCTCAACTGAGAGAAACCATGCTCTCTCAGCATGGTGTTTAAACACACGATACGAGTATAACTACGTCTTGTTCACACACCTCCTTTCCCTCCACTTTCGCTCAGACTTGTCAACCGAAACCTGCCCTCCCACTAGACTGTGTCTGGAGACTACAGGCCACAGGGCAGGTTGGAACAGACCTTCACGTTTACATCTAAAACCCCCTGGCTCATCCTCATGGTGCGGGAAGAGTGGGTTGAGTAATCCCAAGTTGCACCTGTGTGAAGACTTAGCTGCTGATAACAGAAGAACAGTGTCTCTGCAAAAACAGGAAAAAAAGGAATAAATCACACTGATCTAAAGCATTGGAAAAGGGATCATTTTGTATTATGTTTTTTTGGAGCAATTGCTGCTTTACATTGTTTAAACACAGAAAGGCAGTTATTCAACATGAATGACAGAAGAGGCTATTGATTCGTGGCACCGGCAGGTTTTTCCACGTATTATTTTACAGTTTCACCTGTATTTGATTGTCTGCTTTGTATCATTCTGCACTCACATCTATTAAATCAGTAAATCTAATTTCAATCAAACAAATGAGTAACACAAACATGACAGGTGAATACTACTTTATAAGCAGTGCATGCAGCTACTTAATAATAGTTTTATAAGGTTATGATATAATAAGAAAATACAAGGTTGTACATTGTCATTAATATATTTGTCAATGACACTTTTGCCCTGTAGGCAACCTCAAGTGGAGGCTGCTGAGTAAACAGGTAATGGGACGATGCCAAATACATTGCATTTTAATAAATATTCTGCTCATTACATTATACTGTGACGCAAGCATTTATTAAAGGAGTATACGGTGCATATAAAATCCGAAATGTACACCTGATTACATCATTCAGGGCGTACATTTCTGGGCTTGATGTGGCCTTTTAGGTTTCATATTATGGTATGAACTCACTACTTCTCTCTTTTAAACACACACAGTAAAAAACATCTGCACCCCAGCAGTAAATGCACACCACAACCACAGACACATCGCTTGTAATTTTTCTTCCGTCCTCCCCTGGTTCAGTATGCACCAATCAGCTTCATCACTGTTCTGATACAATGATAAAGATTTGAAAAACTGTAGAAACTCCTGTAACTAGACTCCAGAAAGTAATTCAAGGAACCAATTTCCAGCACCTACTTAGCTGCATGGTTGTAGGGTACAAAAGCCTACATGTTGCAAACATTATTTTGATGAGTTGTGTTGATACAATAATACTGGTACTTACATCAGCGTAATATTGTGTGTAATTTAAACTTGAATTTCTGAGTTAGCTGACTTAAAACTCAATTCAAGTTGAGGTAACTTAATAAAATTCACTTGATAGCTTCATTTTCTTTGCTTAAGTTCAGGATTGCTATTCCCTACTTGACATAGTTGGGCAATTTCTAATGATTCAGTATGGAAATTGAAAATACCTTTGATTATAGAGAAAAAGCTAATTCCCCTCACTTAGCCCAAACATTTTTTTTAGAGTGAAGTTTTTAAAACTTAAATGCAGCTTGTAAGGAAACACCCAATTGCTCCATATGGTCAATATGCACTCTGCAGATCTCATGACTTCCTTACAGCCGGCCAGTCAGCACTAGCTGTGGCCGTCTCTTACTGTGGGTACACAGTGATTGTGGCACTGACAGTGTTTGTCCTCAGAGACTCTACCTACACCCTCATTAAGGTCATGTTTGCAAGAAAGCCTAGAGAGTGGTTAATGTTTGGTTAACCACTGTCTAAACTCCTGATAAGCCCCTCAACATCAACCTGAGCCCTGTGGTTTGTAAACGGTGCAGGGTCTCTAGATAATAGCACCGGAGTGAGTTTATCCTTGCTGAGGCATGTATGCTTGTATTCAGCTGTCATGTTTAGCAGGTGTGTGATGGCTGAGATAGCAGCTAAGCACAGAGATAAGTTCTGAAGAGAAGAACAGATATTTAGGTCTAGACTCCCATCATCTTTCTACAACTAAACTAAGCTAAACTGAATCCAACCTTAACCCTAAAACCAAGTTTTGACCCTCAAAAAACCCATTGAAGAGGTATGAAAAGTAAGCCATGGTCAAAATGTTTTCCCTTTGCTAAAATGTTCTTACTCTAATAGTCCAAACCTCCAAACGGTTCTCAATAATTTTACCATACAAGCAACCACACATGCACTCCTGTGGTTAATACAGCGATAGAAGAGATTGCACGGGCAAGTGTGGGCCTGGTTTAACACTGTGGGAAGCAAAGATTAGCATGATAGAGGAGCATCTCCTATCAGAGAATCTCTCATATCCCCTCATAATAAACCAGTGTTATATGATGAGCTTTGACTGCATCAGAGATCCATCAAACTGCGTCATATTGCTCAATATTTGCAGATATGCAGCTTTTTAGGAGAAAATAAACAGGTGGTATACTGGAATTAGATGCCTTACAAGGTGTCTTATAAGTAAAAGTAGGACTACAAAAATCTAACAATGTAATCCCAGTACAATTTCTGTCATCAAAATCTTTCCTAAGTTTTATCAACATAATGTGAGTCAACTGTATATTTCATTCACTGATGCATATTAGCAACATTTGGTGTTTCAGCTGGTTTTTGTTTGGCTATTTTTAAGTATTATATATAGAATAGAATAGAATAGAATAGAATAGAATAGAATAGAATAGAATAGAATAGAATAGAATAGAATAGAATAGAATAGAATAGAATAGAATAGAATAGAATAGAATAGAATAGAATATCCTTTATTAGTCCCACAAGAGGAAACTTTCACAGCGGCAAAGTGACAGTAAGAAAAGCAAGAGGACACATCTAGAAATTAAGACATAAAATATATACACTATATATACAATATAAATAAGACAAAATAAGAAAATAATACACACCAGGATACTAAAAACACACAATTTAAGAATATATACACAAATTAATTGCACTTGGGTTTATTGCACATGACAGTTGGCTAAATGTCATCAAGTAAGTGTGTGTGTGGTTTGTTGGGAGCAGTGCTGACTATAGATTATAACACTGGGAAGTGGAATCTGTAATGGTTTCTTAGAATGCTCATAGGTTTAATATGTAAAGTAAGAATTGGCAAACAGCATATAATCAAAGCTGCTGGATAAATGTGGTGGGGTAAATAGTAGAACATCTCATTCCTCTGAAATGTCATGAAGTTTCAGAATAACTGGGATAAAATGGTAATGCTCAAGAGAAGTATACACCTATAAACTGACACATTTCCAGCCTCAGACCCTCTATGAGCATCAGTTTGTTATAAATTCTCTTCAGAATGGCAGCTTTCCTCTCATGAGAGTTTGAGCTGGTTTTGTGCCATTTTTCTGTCACTTCATTGATAAAACTAGAAATATTACTTACTCATAACTTTTGATTTTCAGTCTTTCTTGAAAAACTACAACAGCACTGATGCATCATCGCACCTCAAGAGGATATTTTGAAAAGTGATCCTGGCCTTTTCCCTGGTATACTTTTTATGTGTAGCAGCAGGTGTCACAAATAACACTGAAAGAAGCCAGAGAATTATATTATTATTATCTTCTGGCGGGCTGCACAGTGGTGTAGTGGTTAGCACTTTCGCCTTGCAGCGAGAAGGTCCCTGGTTCGCGTCCCGGCTTTCCCGGGATCTTTCTGCATGGAGTTTGCATGTTCTCCCTGTGCATGCGTGGGTTTTCTCCGGGTACTCCGGCTTCCTCCCACAGTCCAAAAATATGCTGAGGTTAATTGATTACTCTAAATTGCCCGTAGGTGTGAATGTGAGAGTGTTTGTTTGTCTATATATGTAGCCCTGCGACAGACTGGCGACCTGTCCAGGGTGTCCCCTGCCTTCGCCCGAGTCAGCTGGGATAGACTCCAGCCCCCCCCGCGACCCTAGTGAGGAATAAGCGGTGTATAGATAATGGATGGATGGATGGATTATCTTCTGGCTGTTGAAAATACCACCAGATGGAGATGTTGTTGCCCAGGGCGTTAATAATAAGACAATGGTGAGTTCAGCTGACTTTCCTGGAGACATGTGAAAAGTACTTGAGTGAAGCGCCTGATATTAACCCTGCTGATTCAAACTGCTGATTTGATTTCAGACTTTTGGAGGGGAAAAAAAAGCTGAATATTGAAGCTTACTTTGTTGATGTGAATTTGCTTTCGTATGTGCACTATTGAGTGTGCCTGTTGAGTGAATTAAAATAACAGCTTGAAGGGCACTCATTAGATTACGCTAATGGCCCTGGATCACATCCATCCATCCATTATCTATACACCGCTTAATCCTCACTAGGGTCGCGGGGGGGGCTGGAGCCTATCCCAGCTGACTCAGGCGAAGGCAGGGGACACCCTAGACAGGTCGCCAGTCTGTCGCAGGGCTACATATACAGACAAACAATCACTCACACATTCACACCTACGGGCAATTTAGAATAATCAATTAACCTCAGCATATTTTTGGACTGTGGGAGGAAGCCGGAGTACCCGGAGAAAACCCACGCATGCACAGGGAGAACATGCAAACTCCATGCAGAAAGATCCCGGGAAAGCCGGGACGCGAACCAGGGATCTTCTAGCTGCAAGGCGAAAGTGCTAACCACTACACCACTGTGCAGCCCCCCTGGATCACATTTAACCATCAATTAGGGCTGGATGCAATTACATAATTAGGGCTAATTTTGTTTTTCTGTTGATTAAAGTGAGAGTTATGGGAAGGGACGATAGAAGTAGAAAGTAATGTTTTTACAAGTGGAAGATGGATTGTTTTACAAGCAGCAGAGGGAGAGACTGGAGGTGGGAGGGACAGGCCGAGTGGGGGAGTGTAGACGTCACATCTGTTCCTGCCACTCCCTTGGGGGCCCGGGAGCATGGGAACCTTCACCAGCCCCAATGGTTGCAAGAGGCTTGCAAAGTGCATTTCATTTATCAATTTAAAAGGTAAATGAAGTTATACAGGGGCCTGACTGCATTGTACTGGGCCAGTGAAAGATGAACGCCGAGAGTCCCTCTCCAGCAAGCATCCAGTCGTGAGATAAAATAAACTCAGCATGGTTAGCCTTTGAGTAAGGAAAATAAAAGCATCTGTCATCAGTATTTCATGCATGTGGCGTGTTCAGTCTGTGTAAATACATCCAATAAAAGTATCTCTTGAATCTGGGGCTTCCTGTCTGCGGCTTGTGGCCTGCACCACGCTTAGTTTGCCAAGGATGGTTTTGAGTTTCCTTCACTGTCATGTCCTGTGTTGGCCCCCCAGAATGGTGACCACCACACTTTAATAAGGCATTTCACAGGGGTCAATTCCCCTTTCTCCACGGCGTCAGCTGGGTCGCCCCATTCACCCTCTTCACCCTTTCCTCACCCAGGCTCCCCCATTGGCATGTGTTCAACCCAGCGTTGTTTACTGGACGGAGCATTTAGAGGGGTTAGCGTTTCACCAAGGCAGCTGTTGGCACCATGTGCCTCCCCCTCGGGCGGCTGGCCGACGGCACGCAGGCCACTGCTTCACACACCCTCCAGCATCCCCCTGAGGACCCTCCCCTCCCTCCTCTCGCCCCTTCACTTGGCCTTGGTGGAAACCAGTAGCCTTGATCGGGTATCAGATACCAGTTTAATGTGAAGACACAGTTCTGGCTTTAATTGATGGCCTCTCAGTCTGCAGACAATATAGTCTGAGCCAGGAGAAGTAAATTTGGTGTCAGCAAGGAGGATCTGTACTCTATATACACAGTATCAGACATGTTCAGACCAAATTCATTCAAGTGCAACAGCTAATGTCATGTCTGTCATTGGCAGGATTAACGGCCCCTGTCATTGCATTTTCCATGTCACCTCTTTCTTTGATTGGCCAGACAACTGTAACCACAAGTGGGGCTCAAGGAAAACGGCAATGTAGAGTTTCACCTCAAGAATACATATGACAGCCTCTTTCTTTTTACCATGCCGTAAACACACTGCAATGAAGCTTTGTACAGAAATTTAGAATCTCCAGAGGATGAATCCATCTGGCTTTGCTGATCTCCAGACTTTTGTTCTAAAGGGCCACCAACATGGTTATATTTTTGGTGTTTTGTGCCATGTCTCCACAAGTATTTGATGGATTTCCATGAAATTTAGTACAGACAATGCATTTTGGTTGATATTTATAGTTTTTGAGTGAAATATCTTGACAGGCATTTGCTGGATTGCTGCAAAATTGTGCACAGACTTTCACGCCTGTGGAGGCGGAGCAGTGTGCAGCGGTGCAGCGGTTAGCTCTGCTGCTTCACAGTAGGAAAGTTCTGGGTTCAGCTGAGGCCTTTCTGTGTAGAATGTGTTAGTTTTCCGCGAGGGCGCTGATTTCCTCCCACAGTCCTGAAGCATGCATGGTATGTTCATTGGTGTTTCTAAATTAGCAATAGGTGTGAGTTTGCATATTTGCTTTTTCTCTTTGTGTTAGCCCTGGAAAGGACTGGCGACATGCTTTGTGTGCACCACCTATTGCCCAGTGTCAACTAGGAAAGGATACAGCCCTCCTCAACACATCACAGGATAAAACAGGTATAGATATTGGGTGGTTTGATGAATTCCAATACTTTGGTTTTTGAACAAATACCTGCAAACATCCAAATCAGCTTCAGTACATGCTATATGCTGTTTAGCAAAGGCTAACAACATGCTAAACTAAGATGTGACTCTTTCGCTTTTAGCAGTACGGTGCAAAAATACAGCCAAACACATACATTAGCACCCATAGAGTCCAAAATCACTCCCTTGTTCACTCCCTCACAACTCTGTAAATTAGAGCCAGTCAACAATTAGTGCAATGGTGAGTGGTAAATTGAGATTTACTTACTAATCAATATGATTTTATGTCATTATTGACAGCTTTATGTCTTAAAAATGATGATAATTGCATTGTGGAACTTTTAACAAATAATTTTGAGAGTATTCTAAAGAAGAAAAACATTTAGACACCAAAACAAATTAGCAGTAAGTAAATATAATGCACCATAGTTTATGGATAGTTAAAGATAAAAACTTAATCTTGTTTAGGAACAAGAGAGAGAAAGACGTGATAAAATCCACATAACAAGAGAAGTCACATCTTTTCTCTGTCAGCTTAAAATGTGAACAGATGATAAGATGAAAATAAAGTTTCAGGGAAGATGAATTGAGAGAACAATCGATATGCTAAGATGTGGACGGGAAAGGCAAAAGTATGTGACTTATCTCTGTGGCATTTACTTCTGTCAATCAGATGTGGTGAGTTAATCAGCCAATAAACCAGTCAGCAATTTCTGGCTGGCTAGTTGTCACCCTCTGCTGTGATTCAAGGTGACATGCAAGAGCGACACAAACAGACGCATACTCTGAGATCCAGACATGTTTGTGACGTTGTGCATTCAGCTCCCCCATTGCGACTGTGATTGGCAGACGGCTGTGTTTTTGGAGAGACGGGGGAGATTGTGAATGTTGGTAATCTCGTCCCACCCTGCCCCAGAGTGTAGTGAGTCTTGGGAGAGCTGTGTGGAGAAGCAAGGTCAGGGTGACAGTTGTCAGACCCCCATCCATACCATTTGGATGGAAAGTGATACCACAGACAGCTGAGGCTGCTTCTGTCACTCTCAGGGTTAATTTGGAGCGTCTTAACATTCACTTTGCTCTGGACGGATTTGTAATGAACGTGCAACTGGGGGGTAAATGGAAATCTCAGCATCTCTGTCTACTTACCTCTCCCCTTTCTCTCTCACACACACATGCATGCTGAGTTACAGTCAACATCTCGAGGCCACAGAACAAATTCCTGAGGTTGTCTTGTAGCCACAAAGTCATGCGGTGCCCATAACTCTTTCAATCATGGTCACTGGGGCATGGTCTGTCACTGTCCTCCATACATCTCACCACACCCACGCACTCATGATTAGAGCCCCTTGGAGAATGTTTTCCTCCTTCACTAGTCGGGCTGCATATCAGGTGTGCCCTAAAATAAAAGAGGGGAACTGAAAAAAGGCTCCCTGGTCACCAGATATTTCATCTTCAAATGGTTACACACATGACCTCAGCACCAGCATGTGGATACAAGGAGGTATAAATGGAACAGAATGAGCCAAAGCACGTTAATTAGCGATACTGCATAGTATACGGTAAGTCTACAGTTTCCCTGCAGATGATGTTCTTTTGTGATATGCAAGACCATGTGTCCCATTTAAACTACACTACCTGTCAAAGGTTTTAGAACACCCCAATGCATGTTAATGTCTCATTGGACTCTAAAATGAAGGCATAGAACAAATAAACAAATGGCATTTAAAAAAAATCAAATCAGAAACCAAAATGTGTTCTAAACTTTTGACTCTTCAAAGCAACCACCTTTGGCAGATATAACAGTTGAACACACTTATGGCATTCTTTCCACAATGGAAAACAAATATTCTTCAGAAAATTATTCCCAACTCTGTTGCAGAAGTTCCCATAAATGTGTGGGACTTGTAGGTTGCTTTGCTTTCACTCTTACGTCCAGTTCATCCCAAACCAGCTCCATGGCGTTTAAGTCTGAAGACTGTGCTGGCCACTGCAGGTTTCCAAGCTTCCCATCTTGTTCTTTTTTTCTAACGTAGTTCTGGCATATCTTGGACTTATGTTTTGGGTCATTATCTTGCTGTGGGATGAACCCTTGACCAACTAGACGCATACAAGAGGGTACTGCATGGCGCTGTACAAATCACCGACCCTGGATCCAGCAAAACAGCCCCAGACCATCACACTTCCTTCTCCATGGTTAATAGTTGATGTCATACACTGAGGAACCATCTTTTCACCAACTTGGCGGCGTATAGAAATCCTGCATGATGAACCAAAGATTTCAAATTTTGATTAATCGGTCCAGAATACCTTCTTCCAGTCTTCAGTAGTCCATTGGCACTGTTTCATGGCCCAGGCAAGCCTCTTTTTCTTATTCTGACATCTTAGCAATGGCTTCCTTGCTGCAACTTGACCTGTCAAACCTGCAACTTGAAGTCTTCTCTTCGCAGCTTACTATGACCACTATTAAGTTGTGCTTGAAGCTTTTGTCCTGTGAGCCGCCAATCACTCAAGCTGTTGACTCTCAGAAACTTGTCTTCTGATTCTGCTATGGCTTTGGGTCTTCCAGTCCTCTTACTGTCACAGTTTCCCCTATAGTTTCTGAGCCTTTTGATGGTGAAGAAAATTGTTCTCACTGTCACCTTGACTTTCGTCACAATTTCTCTGTAGGAAAGACCTACATTTTTAAGTGTTTTGTTGGTCTGTCTCTCTTCTATTGTTAATTGCCTTTTCCTCGCCATTTTTACAGGAACACACTACTTTCTGCAGTGCAATACTCTCCAAATAATGCCCTGGATGGTATGGTGCCATAGTGCTTTGCAACACTACTTTCATGCAGACAGAGTGGGTTGTAAGTAATCAAGAAAAGTTGGGACACCTGTAGGATTTGGTAGCACCAACTTTCAAAGCTTGATCAACCTCCCCTGCTGCAGAACAGCTTTAAGTTGTGAACCCATTTCTTATTCCCTGAAAGTGGCCTTTTTGCATAATTCTGAAATGTGCATTATTTCTCAGTTTTGGGTAACCTTGCTTTTTTTTTTTAAACCTCTGGCAGTTCACCACTTACCTTTTTATAATTTCAAGCTATTCATTGGACTTGAACTACTTGAATTTCAACTTAAAAAACTGGAAAACTGGGGCATTCTAAAACTTTTAACTGGTAGTGTATATTGCATAAGTACAGAGAAAAGTCCAGATGCATTATTGTCCTGTGATGTTCATTACTGAATGATTTTTCCAGCTCATTACAGCGTTGATGCTGTTTTTAACCATAAAGCTCCAGAGATTGCATTGCTGGTTGGCCAAAGACTGCAATTTTTAATTGATTATCAAGAAATTTTGAACAGAAATTCAGGGTTCCTCAGAGATTGAATCATATGCATTTGGTAATAACTTTATTTTTCATCTGGTGTCACCAGTCATAATTTTCACACATTTAGAGAAACATTTCCACATTTAATGAATTGATTTAATTATTAAATTTTTATATATGAACATCTGCTTCTCCCTGTATTATACGTAACTGAAAGCCTTAATGCAAATGTCAATATAGTTTAAGCCTCAGTGCAGCTGTAATTACCAGGGATATTAGCTATAGAGACCAAAACCGTTTTTTGTACCAGGCTGTAAACATGCTTATTTCTGTTGTAAATTTGGGCATTTTAACATCTAGGTCTATAGGGATCGACTTGCTTCTGGAGTTAGTCTCAAGTGGCCATCAGAAGTACTGCTGTTTCTGACCCTTCTATGTGGGCTTCAGTTGCTGTGTTTAGATAAAGCCTCAGCAGCTATGGCTGTTGACCCTTAGTTGTGTATCTGTATTAATAAAATTGTATTCACACACAAAATATAAGACCAGGAAAAAACATCTTCACTATGACAAGGCCAGGTGGGGCAAGAAATGCAATAAGTAGCACCATATACTGAATAGGTAAGTTTTGCTGTAACTGCTATGAAATACAACATTTTAGGCATCCCTGTTTTTCTTTTTATCACTGCATAAAGTAGTTTAGATGCCTTTCTGATTGCCTTCTGCCCGGTCAATACTCACTGCTGTCCGGATCTGTGTGTTTGGACTTTCTAATTGGTTTGCTTGACTATTGACATTGTATAAACATTCTCTGTGTACCCCAAAACTTGGCCCACTATCAGAAGGCATACTGGTATCCATTAGCGTCCATTAGTACCAGCTTCACTGATGTATGCGAAAGAGAGAGGTCATTTTTCATCATCACTGCTCTCTTTACAGTGCCGCACTATAACCAGTGTTTGATAAGTTATGACAGAGAAGAAAAGCTACACTGCACTCAAAGCTCTTTTCAGACTGATACACAGATGCTTGCAGAAACCTCCATTAATAAAGTCAACACAAGTTACAGAGGCTGGACCCTGAACCCTATTTGTCTTTGGAGCCCTAGAGGGTGAAGAATAATGGTGGTGATGGTGATGGGGAGGGAGGAGGGTGGTTGAGTCTTCTTTCTCTCTGTTTGCCTCTTGTTTACATTCCACACCCTCCAAAGCCCCTAACCAGAGCTCCAGCGCCTAATCTCATCAGTAAATTTCCCGGCTGAACAAATATCTCCTCTCCTAGTCTCACACTTTGTCTTCATGTGCACACACACACAAACAGGCATCATTCAAGGATCAACTTTATGCCTTTAATGCCTTCAGCAGATTCAGACTTTGGTTTACTTCTCCTCTCTGCTGTGGACTAGCAGCACGTCGACAGGAAATGCACGAGGAGGTCACATTCTCAGTTCTCTCTGTCATTTTGTGTCAGCTGTCTGACTCTCACTCTGTCTCTCATCATTTCTCTTAACTCAAGAACACAAGTCAGACCCGATTACAGACTGGCTGCAGAGGAGGGGGGTCAGGGATTGGTGTGATGGCTTGTCGGGGCCTGTGGGTTCATCAGGATAACAAGTGTCTTTGTTCAATGTCTCAGCATTTGGCTGGCAGGAGATACACACTGACATGCTGGTCAAAGAGAGACCTCGGGGCACGATGGGGAGGTGGATGTGAAAAGACGAGCGGACAGACAGATAGGCAGACAGACAGGGACTGCTATATGGCTTCACAGAGTGGAGTACAGATTTCCAACTGTGCAACCCCAACCCATTCGAGCAACTATTAAGGTTCGGATCAGTGGGCCTATAAAGACCAACTGCCTGGCCTGCTGCACTGCTCCAGTCTTCAGCCAAGGCAATGTCCCTCTATAGAGCCTTTGAATGTTTGCTTAGTGGAGCAGCAAATCTAATTTATGGTCTTTTTTGGTGATTTGCTGATACAGGTGATTTCTGTACTAAGTCCTATGTGTGTAAATGTGTGTCTTCTATCTTTGTGAGGACCAATTTGAGTTTGGAACACTGGAGTCGGGGATGTCTTTTTGGTCATTCCTCACTATGGAACAAACCTTTGAGGCCAATTATTGTTTTCCACATGACTGATGCAGACTGCCACGCATGCACACGCAGCTCCTTACTTTGTTATAAAAGCATTCACATTAAAACAGCAGTTTCTCACCTTTTCTGCCATCTATTGGGTTACTCACTTACTGAATCACTATGTGCTGCTCATTACTTTCATTCTGAACAGGTTGCCTCCAATCTTTGTTTTAGCCAAAAAAGGTGGTAAATATTAAAAGATCAAAGGGCAAATTAAAAGTTAAAAAGGTTGAGCTTATGGTTAGAATTAAGCTAAGATCAGCTTGGGTTGGACATTTAATTATGTTGGTTAAAGTTGGGATAATGCGCTTGGTTGTGATCGATGCCGATGAGGTCCTCACAAGTATAGAAGTACAGCTGTGTGTGTCTCTTTCTCCTGTTGTCCTTTCTGTCACAAGCTTGTGAATTAGAGCCCATTTCCTGCACTGTTCTCACTCTGGGCTGTATAGGTGGGGGGAGGACCCTGAAAAGGTATGTCTGCATGGACAGCACTGAGCTGCCACCTTCCTGCCTCCCATTGTCCTGCTGCAGCAGATATGTGAGCACACACACACATGCAAACACATACATGCTAATGTCTATATGCAAAATGACATTACAAGACCATACTCTTCCAAAATCTACCCCATTAAACTCCTCTCAAATTGATATTTTAACCTGATGTGGGCATGTTATTCAGCGTACATCAACAATAGATCATATTTATCTGTGCTAAGTGGGGCCCTTCTGCTGTCTCATTCTCTCACCTGGATGATAAGCTCTGTTTTGTGTGTTGACCTGCCACTGGGGATTAGACATGATCCACATGTGGCAAAGTGCTTGATCTATAACACCCTCCTCATTGCTGAGTGTCTGGGCTTGTTCGACATTAGCATGACTTACATGAGAGGCTTGTCTAAAAAGTGAAGGCCATCAGCAGAAGGTGATAATTGGGACACCTGAGGACCTCTGCTGTCTGATCCTGGACTCCAGAGAGGGAAAACAAATAGAGGCTCCACACCACCGGGGAGACAATGTTCCTCTGATAAAGTGATGCTTCTCCAATCACTTATCTTTCAATAGGCAACAAAGGGCTTGTTTTCCAACAAACAGCAAACATTTCAGTCCAAGCCCTTTGGTAAATAGTAAATCAGGCAGGCAAAGACAAAGGTGTGAACTACTTTCAGCTATAGCAGATCAAGCACAAAGCTATTGTTTACTCAGGGAACAAGATCACATGATGGATTTTTAAATTGTTGGTGATCTGTGTCATCTTTAAAATAGAAAATCTTACCAGTAGTTGTTAGAAAACCTTCCACAACCACTGCATCATTTAAGCACCAGTATCTCCAAAACTTCATAGCACGTAGTCTGCATGAATGATTAACATATTTTTATCAGGCTTATTTACAGAAAAGATGCTGTTTTCTGTCAAAATTGAACAAATATGGAGTTATAATATTTGTCTGTCTGTTTTACTATTTCCATGTTTCATATACAAGAGCAACCACTCATTTAACTTTAGTGAATGTTTATTTTTTGATTTTCTCTTATGGTCAGATTAAATTACAAATTTAAATGAGGTACACACACATATACACTAACAGAAATACAAGTTATGGAATTCTGTGTGAAGCATTAATACAGATGCTGTTGTAAGAACATGATAAATCAAATCAGATGTCAACTTTTCTGTATTATTATAAGCTGGAAATGTCAGTGTTTCACAAAATTGCTTTTATTTTATCCTTCAGTAGCAAGAAAAAGTCCAGAAAAGTCACGGAGGGATTTAAAAAAAAAAAACCACTTTTGATTTATCTTTAAAGGGATGCTCTAAACTTTGGAAATTCAACTGATTTAATCAAAAAGTCAACAAATTTCTAATTAAAACTATTGTATCAAAATGGAGTCCTGATTCCTGGTTCAGTGTCATGCTTAATTACATAATTATAAGCTTTTTTTGTTTGTTTTTTTGTTACAGGTCTATAGTGAAAGGCAGTGGTAGAAGAAGTATTCAGATTATTTATCTAAGTAAAAGTACCAATACAACAATGCAAAAATAAAGTGAAAATACTGGTTTGGTCTCTCTGACTGATATATTATTATGTAATGTGATAGAATTACTAACACCTGAAATGTGACTCTGCTTTTTGTTGTCAGAAGCCATTGGTAATTGGTTTAATCTTCAACCATGTGTTGCAATTTAAAAGCTTGTTGTATTACTCATTGTGTAAAATATTTGTCGTAAAAGGATCTTAATACATGAGAGAACAATATTTAATTCTAAAATGTGAAAAAGTTAATTGAGCACATTTACTTAGTTACTTTAATAACTGGTGAAAGGGTCCAATCTGCAATGTTTTACAATGTTGTTTTAACACGTTTACAGGAAATGACTGACTACTGAGCTGCTTTGCTTTTAATGTGTATCCTGTGATTCTATAGCAGCAGTCATATCACAATAATCGGATGACACAACTGACCCTGAAGTCACAGTATACAGCTGTCATTCTACTACATAACTAACTCTCTCTGAAAGTAGTACAACTAACAGTGGGTAATTTACTGTCACATATTTTACAGCAGAGATAACCATGTTGAATTTATGTGACGGAAGGAAAAAATGAGATTATCCTGTGGCTGCTTACTCTCTTGTGTCACCGGGCTTTTTTAGATTTTGTTACAACTGGGTGGATGTGAACCAACAGTAATATCTCCAGCTCTGGTCGGGCTGTGAGGTCTGATAGTGAGATGACATCATGTAGTCCTTGTCAAAGACAGACACTTTTTATCACAACCTCTGACCTCGCTCCATTCCTGCTCCCACAGAAGGAAGGAAGGGAGTCTTATTTGTAGGAAATGCAATGTGCTCCAGGTCTGATTCTGCAGCCCCGAGCGGTCAGGGTTCATACTGCCCCATTTATAATTAATCTTAAAGAAATTACTCTGTTTTCTTGCACTTTGTATCGACCTCTCTAGATTTTGTTGCTATATTAAGCTTTGATAGAATTTGTTTTCCCAGCTTTGGGTCTTCCCCTCTCCAACCTTGTGAATCCATTACAGAGCATTTTCTCATGGCCTGCAAATTTATCCCCAAACAAATAAGCATCTCAAGTCAGACGGAGTCGGACAAGCAAAAACAGGAGCTCCAGTTTCATGACGGATAAAAGTCAACACGCTCTGCCAGCGTTTCTTTTCAAATCAGCACTTTGTGATTTAAGGGCCAAACCACACCTTACTACGTGTGGTGGGGATGCCGGAGGGCAAGTGTTAACAGCATACTATGACTTAAGCTGAGCGTGTGCCTGATAGATTTGACATTTCTCACGGTAGGTCAGGTGTTTGCATACTATCATGCTGCATGCCCATACATATCTCTTTTATTTCATGCATCCAACAGATTCCCTCAGCGCTCCACATTTGCTTTTCTGTTGTGCAATAAATTTGTAGCTGAATTGCTCACACTCCTTCTTTCTTCTCTCTCTTCTCCCAGTGTTTCCCACACTTGATGCACCTCAAGAGACCTAGCCCCTTTTGGAGGCGGTCCATTTGGCAGTCACACCGACAGAAGGACCAGCATGTGCGTGGGCTTCATAAGAAAATAATCTTTGCCCTGGGGTGCTGAAACTCCAGCAGCAACTCCCTGACAGTTTCGCTTGCCCCGAGAGAAGGGAAAAAAGAATAATTGGAATCGCGTATAGACATGCAGTGTCACTATCTGTGCAATACTGTACACTGTAGATGAAATATGACAGCAATACAGTGCAGTTTCACGCTGCATACGTGTGCTTTTAAGATCCTGCAAAACAAGGATCCAGGTATTGATTTATGACACGAAAGTGAAACTGTAGCAAGCAGTGAAATGTATCTTTATTACCCGAAATAAAGGACTCTGTAATATCACATTTCAAGGAGATACATGAGGATTGGGATTGTTAAATCATACACACATGCAAAGTGTGTAGTTTGGGACAAAAACACAACAGACTGGCTTTTCTGGTTGCAGTTTCAGTGTCTGATTTTACACCTAATTAAATCTGAAGTGTGGAAAAAGCAGTCAGGTCTGTTTTTTCATCTACTCTTACTGTTTCAAGTTTAAATCACCAGCAAAATGTATTGAAAACTTTATAGTTAAACTGCTTGTTATGCAGCAGAATGGCTCGATGCAGTATTACTATGTATTGTATTCGACAAGGCAGGTTAGCATCATTCACATAACACATTTCAGCAGAGAAACGCATTAGAATTACTTGAATAAGCCATGAAACAGTGAAAAATTCTATTACAACTGAATGAAGTGCAATTGAAGAGTCAGAACAAAGTGAAAAAGCACATAAAATTAAAACAAATATATTGTGTAATAATGTGGCAATAGGTTTTGAATGTAACATGGGAAATAAAAATGCAGCAGACATTAATAGCTCAGGAGGAGTTATACATTTTGATTTAAATATGGTTACAGTCAAAGCATTTTTGAGATGATTATTCTCATAGCTGGTTTCATCTCTGAAAGCATCTAAAGGCTGTGTTGTTATTCAGTGATTTATGAACGAGTCTAATCTATAAGCTCTATAAGTAAGTGAGAGTGAAGTTTTAAGAACAGGATTAATGTGCTTAGTTCTCCTGGTTCTTGTCTGGACTTGGGCAGCAGCTTGACTAATGAGCTGAAGTCATCTACCAGGTTTTTTTGGGAAGACAGTAGATGAGTTTGCATTAGTTTCACACCCTGTTGGAAGTTTACGCATAAGTAAGTTAATCTAAATTTAGTTTGGAACACAAGATCTCTAATGTGTGATTTATTTAAGATAATTAAATGATGACTCGCTTACTGCAGTGACTTTGTTCAATAAAGACAATTTTCTAAAATGGATTTTTACACTAAAGAGAGAACTGTTTTACCTACTTAAATGAATTGCTTCTAATGGTAACACACAGTTGAATTAAGTTAATCCAAATTAAGATAGCAAGTAATATTAATGCCACTGCATACTTAAATCCTTTGATTCTCTAAAATGAGCATTGCTGCAGCTTGATTTTAAGGAAAGTCAACGTAAAATTCAACTTTAAAACATGATTTTGTCATTAGACTTGCAGTTCTTTCCTTTTCCTTACTCTGTAATGCTACTCAAAAAAGGAGAAAGTTAGCAGTAAACCTAATTTTCACACTTTTGCGTAAATTGGAATACCAGTTAAAAGAGCAAAAATATAAATTCGGGTTGATAGAATCCACACATTCCCATGACCAAAGGAGAAAGATAAGAGAGATTTATTCAAAACAGTAGTTTAAACACAGCTAAAATACACTTTTTATAGTGCAGTTTTGGTGCTCAGTCATTAAGCTCAGTTGTAGCGTTTGATTTCCATCTTGTCTGTATTTATATACATCAATCTATGTATTTGCTCTAAGCATAGATAGAATGAGTCAAAGCTCTGTCTACAAATCTGGGATAAGCCACACTATTGCTAGGTGGGATTTAATGTAGTGGGAGCATTTACAGGTTTTATAACAGCAGCCTGAAAATCAAACCCTGAGGGACTCCACACTGTCACCAGCATGAATCTGCCCTCAACATTTGAAGTCAGGGTGGGATCAAATAATCCAGCCAATTTTCCAAGTCAGTCAAGTAGAAGTGTATGGTCCATAATTGTCCTTGTTTTACCTGAATCATTATTGGGACAGTGTAGGGAGACACCTTTTATCAACAGTAAAGCAGTTTGAAACCAGACTGAAATGTGTCCAAAAGGCCATTTACAGTAAAAAGAAGTTTTCAAGTCACTTCAAAACAACTTTCACAGTCATGCTCCAATAAAAGATTAGATCAGCTTTGGGTTTTTAAAGATTTAATGTCTGAGGATCTCAGACTGTCTTTCTGTGCAGAGGCCTTAACAACTGCAGCTTTCATGGATTCAGGAAAAGAAACACATCCATAGTCAAATGCCAGACTGCTGTAGCTCTCTTTCACAGATATGTGTATTTGTAGCATCACATATATGTAAAAATTCTGGTTATAGCTGTCATAAATTTTAAATCATATGTCCGTTAACAAAAAAGTACATCAATTTGACCGGGACAAACTGTATTTTTTACTTGAAATAAATGCAAAAATGTTAGTTGTTTTAAATATTACGGCATGTTTTCATCATCAGCTCAACAGCATACACATTTAACTGTGAAAAACTGAATTCTTTGAGAAATAAATGTCAGATTTACAGTATTGAATGTTATGCACTTATTGAATAACTGTGCAAGAGTTTTCTCCTGATTACTTTTTTTTTTACAGTGATTTAGTGTTATATAAACTGCATGAAACTTTTTACAGAATTTTACTGTCATGGTTTGACAGTTTTTCATGAGCATTTTTTATAGTGTATCTCCAAAATGTTATTTTGAATAGTATGTATAGGCCAGTATTTATATATATATGCGAGTATAAATTGCAATATTTCCCTGTGAAAGATTGCACAGAAGTTGTATGAAGGGGCAGTAAAAGGAGTTGATAAAGTATAAATACCTCCAAAAAAACAGCCTAACTGTCGTAGTTTTTTCACATCACTGTCAAATATGAATAACTTTAATGCTGCACATTGAGGAGATGTGAGAGTTTGTCCCTCCTGCAGCATGAGGGGAGGGAGGAAGCTCGAATTAGGCCTGAGGAGGAGGAGAAAGGGGGAGGATGAGTGGGAGGAACTTGTAGAGTTGCCTCTAGACTTCATTGAGAACTCGGAAAGCAGCAGGTTAACATCTATGAACAGAGTCCCGTTGAAGACTTTTCTCCTATCTCTGCTGGATTTACTCCCTTTTTCTTTGTTTTCCTTTTGACTGGGGATATTTATTTCAACTCCTGGACTATCAAACTGCGGATCTATGCGAACCCAACGCGGGAGTCCACGACATTTGTGAAGTTGAAGAGGAGGAATGTATCGTTTCTTTGTGAAACTAACATTTCTGATTCCAGCAATCGTCATCTCACAAGGTAAACTCTCTGAAACAGAGTAAATCCTGATGCAGGCTGCAGAGCATTAAGGTGAATGTGGAATTAAAGCTGGAACTGGAGAAGTCAGTGGAAGATCAGTTAAAGACACGAGCTCAGTTTATTTGATTAGTCTGTTTTATCAGCTTTATAATGATGAGAGGAGGGTTAGAAACTGGCAGGTTGAAGCATATTAAATCTCTGATGGACTTGGATTGTTTTTAAGAGCTTTCCTTGGTCGTGGGAACGAATTCACTACAAGTGGAGAAGCCAAAAAGTTGCGCTTGGCTGCTGACTACCTCAGAGTTCAATAAAGTGGAAGAGATTTGACACTAGTCATGTTTTCTGCACAGACTGTCCAGTCATGTTCTAATACTGTGACCAATCTTACACTTTTGGTGCAACTGTGACTTATTTAAATGATTTAAAACCTTTTACATGGACTTTTACGCATATTGGAACAACTTCTCAACATTTTTGGTTACGTTTATTTAAAAAAAAATCAAGGTACATCTTATTGAAAGTCCTCTTTTTAAAGTGTTCTGAGGTTTTAAATAACATCGCAGATAATGGAAGTCGGTGCGTGTGTTGGGGCAGGAGGACGCGGAGGAGGAGGAGGAGGGGGGGGAGGCAGGGCACCTTTTGTCTGCATGTGTGGGAGAGTGTTGTGGGTGAGGGGGGGAGGAGGAGGTGCTGTTATTCCCGTCTGCCGGTAAACAATGCCCGAGGAGAGTGTTTTATGGCTCGTGCTGGACTCTGATTTCTTTTGTTCCGCATCTGAGCCCCGCAGCTGCTGCGCTTTGCCCGCAAAAAAAAAGCGTGCCCCCCCCCTCCTCCACTAAAGCCACGCACCACGCGTTCTGGCCTCACCGGTGTCCACAGTATCCCCCACGGACACTCGTGTAACAAATCAATTAAAAGATGAGGATGTGCAAAGCGTGTGTGCATTAAAAATGTACATTCCTGTGAGTAAAGAGGTATTAAAAGTCTCACTGATGAATAATTTCCCGCTAAATAACATCAACTCTGGATAATCCCACTTAATCCTGTCATTTTAACAGTACAGACTTCTGCTACACTGTCTGCACTGAGTTTTTTTTTTATTAAATTGAAGGTGTGTTCTAATATTTTTCATGCACTCCACAGGTCTAAAATGCTCCCTACCAACTGAGTCCTGCCTGAATGGAGGAAGATGTGAAGCCACCATCAATGGAAATGGAGAGTGCAAGTAAGTAGCAGGAATCCTGAAAAATCAGCAACATGCGATGCACCAGATGTTCCACTGCAGGCCACAGCACAGCATCTACTGCTGTCTTTTTGTGCTTTCTCTGGAATTTGCCTTAGTAGTGCAGCGTAGCGTAATTTTGGTACTTGAAAGTGCTTTTTTTATGTTTAGAAAGAAAAAGGGGCCACATATTCCCCCTTTCATTCCAGCCTTTGAGCAGGCCCCGTGCCCAGCAACCAGAGGCCCTTAAGTTTTCTTCTGGGCCGGTGTGCCCCAGTAGCCCTCCAGAAGCCCGTGTTGCTCTGTGCACACATTCCCTTAAATAGAAAAAAAGACTTTTAAGAAGTGAAGAAATAAAATAAGAGAGTTCCAGAGTGTTGGAGAGGTGAAAGAGGAGTAGCAGGACAAAAGCTCCCCCCACCCCCCCGTCCTCCACCTCCTCCATCAGCAGACCCCGTTAATGAATGCAGGACCCCATCCCCAGCGAAGTGAGAGGACGCGTCCAGTCCTAAATCTTGTTTTTCTGCCTTTTCATGGGCGACAGCTGGGGCTCGCCCGCCGCCCGTCACCCATTGTCCTGCAGTCAGAATAATGCTGTGTGACTAATCTGAGTGGGGCTTCCCATCATGCCACAGCCACCCCAAACACCACAACACACACCAAACCCCTGCCATAACCACCACCAACCCCCCCACCTCACCCTTCCCCTCCTCCAAATGGCTTGTCTCCTTCGTTCTGAATGGATCCTCACCCCTCCCCTCCTCCATCTCCACCTCCCACCCCCACCTTGTGATCTCCATTTGAAAGCCAGATGGCTGTGAAATGTAATTGGATTGGATGTCGAGGGAGTGAGATTAATTGGAATAAAGTGCAGAAATTTGAAGGCAAACAAGTGGGAACAGACAGAGAGGCAGATTGTGGGCTGTTTGTTTAGCCTGTGGATTGATGCTAATAGCGTGACATATGATATGCTAACGCTTTCCCTTTAGCTGACCTTAATGTACGTCTGTGAGCCTGCTGATTCACTCTTAGATGTTGTTGTGCGAGACACTAAAAGATGAGGTGAAACGCGGATGTCAGCTTTTATCTGCACACAGGCCTGAAGCAGAAACAGATGTGCTTAGAGAGCAGAACATTTGTATTGTGATTTCCAGTTGTGGCATCATTTTTTGGTCCCTCCATCTGTAAGGAAACTCTGAGGTGGCCTGATTTACCCTCGGGGCATGTGGTCATGGCAGCCGCTTCTCTGGTCTGTGGGGACAAGGGGGAGCCATTGAAAGGCCTGTGCTAGTAGCCCAGGGCCACCGATTCACAATATCTAATCTGCACACTCCACACACACACACACACACACACACACACACAAATCTCCACACGTGTGCGCACAGAAACTCCCTCCACTCCCACAAAGCTGGTATTGAGGTCTCCATCTCTGCTCCGTCCAATTAAAACCAGACAGGATAAGAGCATCACTTCACCCGCTCTCTCTCTCTCTCTCTCCTTCTTCCTCCGTGCTTTCCTCTTTAATCATCGCCTCTGCCAAGCTGAGCAGCCATCAGTCATGGGGTGTACTGGGAAATTCAGGGGTCAGAGGGTAGCGTCTGTAGCATACGGCGGTTCCAAATTCACTTTTTGAATTCTCACCGGCAAATTTGAATTGCTTTCGTGTTGATGACACAGGTGGAAAGTCCAGCTGTGGTTAGGAAGAAGCATAGAACTGGCACTGTGGGTGAATGTAGTAGCCCAGATTCAGATTTGATTGCATGAGTAGAAGATTGGTGCAGTTCCCATCACAAGATGTTAAATGGAAGGTCAAAAGGTTTAAAATGCTTTAAACCCATGCACGCAGCTATTGACGTTACCAGTGAGTCACGATCTGCGTTGTGGTTTATTCAGCAGCGTGCAAGCATATGGCGACACAGATCTGAGTGGTAAGATAGATTTAAATCTGCTTTCAACACAGTTCCCACGAGTACGAGAGTGAAATCACATGCTGGCATAGAGAACGAGGTTAGGCTCGGCGTAAACTGTGGTAATCAGATGTCTTAAGGATGAGTTTATTTGGACTGTGTTAAGAGCAAATCTGTTCAGAGAGGATGTTTTCACTGCTTCCTGGTTGTAAAAATAGTCCCCCCTTAGGACACCGATCATCCTTAAAAAAGGAAAAGGCTTGGAACTTGTGTATTTATCCCTCTGATTTGGATTGCGATCTGCTTTTGTCTTTGATCATTCATTGTCTGCCCTGAGGCAGAGAGTGGTTCTACATTTTTTGAGGTGGTCCAAATATGAAAACACACAGACAGAATGTAGTAAAAGTCACTTACTCCACAAACCACAGACTTAATCTAGCTTTTCTTTTTGTCCATGAGTGGGTTTAAGTGCTGTAGTATTTGTACGGGATAGTAAACAAATATATCATCAAGATGTTTGTTCTCAAAAATGGACACATTGCAATTAGAGGAAACAGGCAGAATAAAGTTTACTTGAGCCAAAAATAGCTGTGACTGTCTCTACAGGCCTCTTATTGTGTAATTGATTAAATTTTGTATGCTTTTTATGCAAAAATAGCAACAGTTGTCAAAAAGCTTTTTACCACTTCATGAGACAGCATTTATCTGAAGAGGTTCACATTCTACACAGAGATATTTAAAATACTTAAAAATAACAAAGAGAGGAATACGAAACCTGTTTTAAACCCTTACACTAGGGAGGAAATAGAACCGTAGTTTGTTTGATTGAAGACCTTTCTGCTTACATCTGAAACTTGAGCAAAAGGTTTTGAGTTTCGTAGAGATCAGAAAGTTGTCAGCAGTAAAGTACCGTGGTGCAGAGTTTGTGGTGGTACCAGACATGTGGAAACAACAACAAACAGCTATAATGGGGAAGCACTCGGTGATGATTCTGTGAAGTAAGAGGTTATCTGAAGGTCTGGGACTTCCTGTTTCCCATGCAATTGTAGTGGTCTTGTTATGTAGGCAGTGCGAAAGCATGTGAGGGCACAACATCGTGTGAATCAAATTTCGTTTCCATTTGTGAGTCAGTAATGAGGGCACAGCGAAGTTGAAAGGTTGTTGCCCTCCGCCCCGCTGTTGCATGACTGACTGACTGTTGATGCTGCTTTGCTGAAATAGACACTGTTTTGGTCAGAGGTAGATGTTAATAATAAACCCCGAAAACATCTCAACTGTCTCCCTACATGTCTCGAATGTTGCGAGAAGTCCGACAGAAATAGATGCGAAAGGGAGAATCGGCTGAAAGTCTGTGGCTGCTTGTGCGATCAGGCCTCTGTGACCTTGCACGGAGCTGTCTGGTATTGCATATTGATGATAAAATGTCTCACCCATAAAGACTGTCTAGAGCGAGTCAACCACCACTAAAGAGATGTTACACTCTCCCTCAAGGAATGCCGCTCTTCATTTGTCCTCCTATAGGATTACCAGGCAGGTCTCTGTGAAGGCTCAGCTCCATGCGGGCTTAAGCGAATCAGGAGCATGGTGGGGTTAAGTGTGCCTGCTGGTGTTGGGCTTTTATTGGGGTTTAAGCTGTAAGGCTGCCACTCCCCTGGTTGGGCCCATTCCCCAGATGCCAGGGTCCCTCTGATGGAGCTCTAAACGAGGTCGGTGATGGAAGAACTGCCAATCTTCTTTACCAAACATAGAAGCAAAATCAATATCTAAACCTTTGGAAACACTCATAAAGCTACTGTACAGAAAACATTCAATACAAAGACACATTTTCTCACATTTGCTGTTGGTGGGGCCCCTGAGTGGACTGATCTGGAGATCCTCACAGCGGGTCAATCAGAGCTGTGCTGTCAGAGGACACAGATAAGTGGCTGTTTCACTGTAGTGGGTGTTGAAAGTTCACATCCAGCAGCACCAGCTGTCCAATGTAGAAACTCTTTTACAAGATGCATAGTTATTTTTTCTAACCCTTGCCTCTAATGACATACGTGCAAGAAAACATTAGGACAGCTAGTGAACTCCCATCATCTCCAGTGACACTAAATACAAATAAGTTTTTCTACTACGAAAAGCAAGAAAGACTGATAAACATACTGTGTAATAATGGTTTCTGACTGAGGATGCTGTAGTCACATGTTATCTGCCCACCTGACTGATAGTAATCTGAGTGATAGACTCCAGGCTAGAGGTCACTGATAACCATCACACCAAGTGGAGTTGCAGTGAGGTGTTTTATCTTCAACTGTAAGGTGTCTCACAGTGTGTAGACTAGTGAGCCACTTGAATAAATCTACCAGCAGCAGAACAAAGTGTATCTGACACGCACACTCTGCTGAAGTTATGACCCTGGTGTGTGTTTGCTGCTATTTTGTGCAGAAAAGTGATCTCGCAGTCATTAGTCCAGCCGCTGCTCAGGTCTTGTCACTCTGAACGACCCTCATAAATCTTTCAACTTCACATATTTGAGAGAGCGAGACAGGAATCAGCTTGATTTCTCACAAAACTACCGATTGAAGAACCGATACTTGTATGAAATATTTATTATTATTTATCTCAGACTTTGTCTCAGTGTCAGTATAGGAGAATAACATTGTTATTTTCAAAACATGTTGGTTTATCCATGTATTATTAGAATATGTATATATTTAAGTCCATTCCTCAGATACCTTTGGTTGATATATCAACAATATCTAAATATATCAACATATATTCTTTAAGTGCATCTGATTGTAGATTTTCCTCACTTTCAACCACCAGCATTTTTTGTTCTTGAGCCACATCACTTACATCCGAGTGTGTTTATTAAGTTCTCATGAAATTTTTTTAACAGCTTTTTTTTTTTTTTTTTTTAACAATTTAATTACTTCTAAGCTTGAGTGATAATAGATACATTTACAGCAGGTCACCTTTGAAAGAATCAGTGCACTTGGTAGTTGTACTGTAAATGTTTATATGCATGTTTGTATGATTATTGCACCGTGTCTTATTGGCACACTGTTCTTCACTCATTACATCTAGCATTGTGCAATAAATTCATTGTCGTTGGTGTTCAGAGCCTTTCAGATCCTGCACGTTTCATTTTTTTCTAGCTGAGCCACATTGTTCTGTTCTTGTCTTACTAACAGATGTGGACCCCAGGGGTCGGGTCTTGGCTAATGATTAGACACATCCAAGGGAACATCAGCTCACTAGACAAAATGAATGAGGAGGAAAGGGCAGAAACAAATATTAAAGAGAGCAACAAAGAAAGGGAGGAGTGAGAGTTGAGGAGAGGAGAAAAAAAGACGCTGATCATGTAATAGTTTCATAAGCAGCCAGGAAACAGGAGTATTGATGTCATACACGGGTTCATGATTACTGTACGCCACCCTCAATCATTTCACATGACATTTTCCACAGCGGTGGCATTTCCAGTGTGCAGTTGAGTTGGTTTTGTGTCAGAGGAGGGTAAAGTCACCCTCAGAGTGACAGATGGTAGATCAGGCCCAGCAGGGACAGAGGAGAGAGGGGAGAGAAGGCAGGGAGGCCATCCCACAGTCACAAAAGTGTTGAGGGTCAGAGGTCGGGGAAGCATCTGCTCCGGCCTGAGGGGACATTGCATCGCTGGGAGAGACCTGTTGCCGTGGTGTGTGCTGCTGGTCTTTTCAGCATGTGGGTGGATCTTTATCTCAGAGTGGACTGACTTCGGGACAAAGGGGATCTATTACAGTCAGTTAGCGTGGGGTGACACACACACGAGTGCACACACACACAATTAATCAGATCTCTGTTTCATTATACAGGGTGAGATTTCTATGTTAAATTAGTGAATTCCCTCAAGTTATTCAGTTTGTTTTCATGGTGAAGTGAAATGGGAAGCATGTGGAAACTTCAAAGCTCCCCCAAATGCTTTTACAGTCTTCTGCCAATTGCAACTGTCTGGGCTCCCTATTGGGGCACACAGGACTGTTAAAAACTCCCTGACTGGTCCCACCTAACTAAGTCAACAATGGAGTTTTCAGCAGTCATGTGTGACATAAGGAGAACGCTGTAAAAAGCAAACTGCTGGGAGCTATAAAAAGCCCCAACGGGACACTAACAGACTTTAAAAAGCTGAATTTGCGTCAGAGCAGAGATGCATAGAAAAACACAGAGAAAGAAGACACAATGTTGTGTAAAAGAGGAAATCAAAAAGGGAAACAGGTAAGGAAGAGAGGAATTAAGAATGAGTGGCGTGGTTGAAGGAGGGGGGGGAGTCGAAGAGACAGAAGTTGCAACAGCTGACTTCACATGGGTTCTTTATGTCCCTGGAGGAGAGGTTGGCTTGTCAGCGCCCCCATCTGAGAAGGGGACAGAGGGGAGGAGGAGGAGGAGGAGGAGGGATAAGGGGAGAGGAGGAGGAGAAAGGAGGATGGGGGAGGAATCCTGTCCAACAGCTGCCTTCATTAACATGCGCACCTGCTCCCTGTGGAGATACGAGGAGGCCAACAGATGCCCTCCCTTGCACATAAACACTCGCACGCACAACTACACACTGTCACACAAGCCCCAATTCAAACATAAACACTTTTCTGCTGACTTTTAATGCCCCCTTCACGTAACAGATGGGACTTGTATGACCTGCATATAAAATGATGTCTAAGCAGCTCGCAAATGGGAAATGAAAATCAGTGAATTCTTTGTAATTTGCTGTTTATTGAGATGGGTGGCCAGTTTTTATCTTTGTGAAACTTCAAACCTGAGTTTCTATGTTTCACTAAGCTGCCAGTTTGAGCTATGGGACTGGAGCAGTTACTGTCCTTGGCCTGGATGGGAGGGAAGCAGCCAAGGGCTTAGGGCCTGAATGCAGGGCTTCATATGGGACATCCATAGGCGGCACAGGCCCCTTGATCTCTACGGTCATTCAGGATGAGGGTGGACAGCGTGGGGGCGAAAGGTAGATGGGAACAGACTGTTACGGCTAGACTGTGTTGTGGCGTCTGTTGTCCCGGCAGAATGTGTTTTCAAGGTTCTGAGGGAGTCTAATCCAGAGAGACATACTAGAACAACATGCTGTCCCCGTCTCGCTGCAGTGGGACTTTGCTGGGCGGGAAACTTCCACTCCTCCCCCTTTACCCCACTCTCCTATTATTCCCCTTTGGTTTAGATAATTGCTCTCATGATTTAAACAAAAAAAAGGGGAGATCCTGGTTTTCTAATCATCACTGTTTTCCTCCTCCTCACTGTACATTCCCAGGTGTCCCAGTGACTACGTAGGCAACCGGTGCCAGTATCCGAGCCCCTGCAGCCCCTCACCCTGCCGCAACGGTGGCGAATGCAAACCCGTTTCCCATGGCAACACGTTTGATTTCCGCTGTGTGTGCCGCCTGGGTTTCACCGACCGGCTATGCCTGACCCCCACCAACCACGCCTGCATGAGTTCCCCCTGTCGCAACGGAGGGACATGCGATCTCATCACTCTCACTGCTTATCGCTGCCACTGCCAACCAGGCTGGTCAGGTATGGAGATAAAAGCCTCAAACTTTATGACATGACAACACTTTTCCTTACTCCCTTACTTCACCATGAACACTAATGATTAACTCTCTTTTACTGTGTTATTTTCAAGGCAAAACCTGCCAGCTTGCCAACCCATGTGCTTCCAATCCGTGTGCAAATGGCGGCCAGTGCTCAGCCTTTGATTCCACCTACATCTGCACCTGCCCGCCGGCCTTCCATGGACAAACCTGCAAGCAGGATGTCAACGAGTGTGCCCAGACTCCATCGCCCTGTCTCAACGGTGGCGTATGTGTGAATGAGGTGGGCTCGTACCACTGCCGCTGTCCTCAAGAGTACACTGGACAGCACTGTGAGACCCCCTACATGCCATGCAGCCCCTCACCTTGCCAGAATGGAGGCACTTGCGTCCAGAAGGGAGACACCGCCTACGATTGCAGCTGCCTGCCAGGTAACACAAACAACATCTATCTATGCATGAACAAGCAGAATAAAGGCGGTTAACTTCTTTCTGTTGACATATGGAGATGCATATGGTTAGTGTAGCAACAAAACACACACTACTTTTGTTTTGCTGTTACATCAGTTGACCTAAAAACAAGTCTGTTGTTGTAGTAAAATCTGATTGGGTGGAGTGAGCAATCTCTGGTTGCCCCCCTCCTCGCTCTCTCGCTGCCAGTCTCCACTGGCAGGATGCAGTCACACAGACGTTTCCTTCTGATAATCACCAGCGAGGCCACACAGCGCCAGAGATACGCACATGCATATAAACGTATAGATCTACACGCCCTGTCCATGAGGTCACAGGTTCACAAAAATATCTTGTTTTTCAGCTAAATACAGCCAGTCTATCTGCCATTTTTATTGTGTTGGTACAGAAAGCTGTTGCAGAGCTGAGGCTGTTGGAGGCAGGACGCCAGCTGCTGAGAAACTTTTCTTCTTCCAAACCACATTCTAAATGTTGCATTAAAGAAAAGTTTAAATTTATTGCTATTGAAGCTGTGCTTATGGTCAGCACAAAGCTTGTTGTGTCAACATGCAGATGAATGAGGGATATTACAGGGTTGTGTGTTAAAGTTTAATCCATGCTGTGTCTCTGGTGGGTGTCTGTGCTGGAATGCGTTTAGATAGCGAAGCAGCATGGGCACCTGCAGAGCTGTGGGGTTGATTGTTAATCAGACTATCGTGCCTGTAAAACACCCACTCAAGCCTTTGATGTTTAAATAGGAGACAAGCTGCACCCTCATTTACAGGGTATTAAATCAGTCTGCCACGAGGAATTAGACAGCTTATCTGTTTTGAGTGCACTGTGATAAAAAGAGGAAGGAAAGGTCTGATTATTATTAACAAAAAGCAAGTGTTTCCGGATTGTGCTTTATGTCTTTGTTACTCCTCACTGTCTTTTTTTCCCCCATCAGGCTTCACAGGTCAGCATTGTGAGCACAACATTGATGACTGTCCAGGTCACAACTGCCAGAATGGTGGTGTGTGCGTGGACGGGGTGAACACCTACAACTGCCAGTGCCCACCACATTACACAGGTGACCTTTCAGTAAAAATACACTCAAAAATTTATTCACAAGCTTCAATCCAAAGTATGTTCAAGCTCTTTTCTTCTCTCAGGCCAATACTGCACTGAAAATGTGGACGAGTGTGAGCTGATGCCCAACGCATGTCAGAATGGCGGGACGTGCCACGACACCCATGGCAGTTATCACTGCGTCTGCGTCAACGGGTGGACAGGTGACGATTGCAGCGAGAACATCGACGACTGTGCCAGTGCGGCTTGTTACCATGGCGCCACCTGCCACGACCGCGTGGCCTCGTTCTTCTGCGAGTGCCCTCATGGACGCACAGGTTCGGCCATCTGCAGCCCTTCCAGACACTCTATACAAGACAGCTCATGGTCCAAATGAAGATGTTAAATGTAATATATTGATGCTTTCAGGTTTGCTGTGCCACCTGGATGATGCCTGCATCAGCAACCCATGTCAAAAGGGCTCCAACTGTGACACTAACCCCGTCAATGGCAAAGCAATATGCACCTGTCCCCCAGGTTACACCGGCTCAGCCTGCAATCTGGATATTGATGAGTGCTCTCTTGGTAAATTATAAAGTTTCTCTCTTCTGATTTGGCCTACATATTCAATCTCTGCAAATATATAAAACTTGTACTTTAAATGTTTTAGGTGCCAACCCCTGTGAGCATGGTGGTCGATGCCTCAACACAAAAGGATCTTTCCAGTGTAAATGTCTTCAAGGTTATGAAGGACCACGCTGCGAGATGGACGTCAATGAATGCATGTCTAATCCTTGCCATAACGATGCCACGTGTTTGGACCAGATCGGAGGGTTCCACTGCATCTGCATGCCAGGTAAGAACATTAGTTTATATTGCAAGAAAAAGAAAAAGGGTCAAACATGTATCTTCATGCATGCAAGCTTTTGTTCGAAGCATCTGAGCCACATTTAACAGTTCTATCTCATTGCAGGATATGAGGGTGTGTTCTGCCACATCAACACAGATGAGTGTGCCAGCCAACCTTGTCTCAACAACGGCAAATGCATCGACAAGATCAACTCCTTCCACTGCGAGTGCCCTAAAGGTGAGAAAATATCTGGTAATTGGTCAAATGTTAGAGTAAAAGTAAGCTTCTTTGGGTCTAATTTAACTCCTTTTTGGTCAGACAATAGGAGCAGGGAAGAGGCAATAAAGGAGTGGATCATTAACCTATCTGTCACTGAATATTGTACACATGGTTCACAGATTGAAAGTGAATGATTTACTTCTTCTAATTGTGTCACTGAGGGGTGAACTGGGCAGAGCAGAGCAGGCTGCAGGAACATTAGCATATTTGGCGGGCATGAGAGTTTGTATTTGAGCTTAGCGCCAAAATTGGGGGCAGGGATTGGTTTATAGTTGGTAAGCTGGAGGCCATTGTGTTGTGGTTTGAAAGAAAGATTTCACTGCACAGTAAGACCAGAGAAAGGAGGGGGTGGAGGGAATGTTGAGGAGTAGTTTGTTAGGACATTCGACATCCTGCAGACCCACTTCAGATGCAAATGGAGTTTTTCTGTAGTCGATTTGCACATTATGCACACTATAGATATGATTCACAGAATATATTGAGATAAATTCTTTTTGAAATTTGTTCCATAATCTGAAAATAAGTTTAATTCTATACTTAAAAATATATATCCGCAGGCTTTTCAGGGAATCTCTGTCAGGTGGATATTGACGAGTGTGCCAGCACCCCCTGCAAGAATGGAGCTAAATGTACTGATGGACCCAACAAGTACACTTGTGAATGTGCTGAAGGTACATTAAACTGCTTTTCTTCTAAGGTAATTTGTAATAGTTTTTGTTCTGCTACTAAGAAGTTTTCTCTTCCTTTACAGGTTACACTGGGCAGCACTGTGAAATTGACATCAATGAGTGCTACTCTGACCCCTGCCACTATGGCACCTGCAAGGATGGCCTGGCCTCCTTCACCTGCTACTGCCGCCCTGGATACACTGGCCGCCTGTGTGAGACCAACATCAATGAGTGTCTAAGCCAGCCCTGCAAGAACGGTGGCACTTGCCAAGACAGGGAGAACACATACATCTGTTCCTGCCCTAAAGGCACTGCTGGTAAGACTTTAGTTATCCTCAAAAACCTCTAAAAATCATTCAGTGAAAATGTTTGCATTCTCATTATCTTTTTTTCCTTCTTCCAATCTACAGGTTTCAACTGTGAGGTGAATCTGGACGACTGTAAGAGCAAACCCTGCGACTACGGGAAGTGCATCGACAAAATCAATGGCTACGAGTGTGCATGTGAGCCAGGTTACACAGGTGAGCAGTGGGTGGACTTTACAGGTGCAGGGGGAGGGTCCCCTGAGCTTTGGGAGAGGCAGGTAGGACAGGTGGCTGGCTGGTCCACTCCTGCAGAACAATGGTGTCAGATTGCCTGAGTGGGAGGGAGGCCTGGTAGAGAAAACGAACACAGCCCCCCCAACCTGATACATGCACAAACACACACACAAAGCAGTAACTTTGTTTGCCATTTGAAAAGGCTGTGACGCTGAGCCGGGAAAGACTCTGTAAGGTGATACTTTAAAAGGAAAAGAGACTGGCCTTTAATTACATATCTGATGTTTATTAGTGCGTAACTGGATGACAAACTCCACTCACTACTGAGTGAAGTGTTTTCACTTCATTTACTTTGCTGGCGCTCGTCTACCTGTATAGAACTTCAGTGACAAAGTCTTATCTAAGTGGGCCGGTCTTGTGTTCCTCCCTTTCATGGTCCAACAGAGCCGGTTCTGACTGGTAGTGGCTGTGTGATTATGCTGAAAAGGGGGCAGTGGGGGGAACAAGTGTGTGTGCTGCTGTGCATCACTCCTCCTTTTCCTCCCCTCCATCTTTTTGTGCTGACGGGGTGAGTGTGGAGGGCACGGCAGGACTGAGACAAAGAGGGACAGAGGACTATTGTAACTGAAGATCAGGCAGTTGGGCCCTCCCCTCCTGATTGATGAAGAGCATAGGAGCAGGGAGCTGGGTAGGAGATCAGAGGGGGGTTTAATTGTTACTCGGCCGTGTGTGAAATGGGTCTGGCCTTCTGTCCCTGTAAACAGGCCTGGGTGAGGTTACTTCTCCCTGGATGGGGGGTGGTGTGGGTGTGTGTGAATAGGGAGAGTAGCTACAGCCCTCCCCCTCTCCCCTGGCAGCACCTCCCTCCCTCAGATCCAGCTGAAACCCTCCTTCTGCCTATTCAACAGGGCCCCATTCAACCCATGGAGGAGAGGTAAAAGGGCCTCCAGGGGCCACCAAGCTAGACACACATTGGAGCTACTACAGCTCCTTCTTTCGCTATTGTTGCCCAAAGCTACACAGAGCACCTCAGCTTGCAGCTCACAAAGGTTTAAAAGAAAACCACACTAGAGAGCAAAGTGTCCAGCTGTTTGGCTGCCAGAATGGCCAGTGAAGATATTTATCAGTTCCCATATTTGCTACACTGTCCTAAATTCCCGCCTTACTGTCTTGCAGGAGCAATGTGCAACATCAACATTGATGACTGCGCCATCAACCCTTGTCATAATGGGGGCACATGTGTCGATGGCATCAACAGCTTCACCTGCCTCTGCCCAGAGGGCTACAATGACGCCACCTGTTTGTCACAGGTGGACGAGTGCGGCAGTAACCCCTGTATCCACGGCCGATGCCAGGACCTCATCAATGGGTGAGCACAGAGCCAAATTTAAGGTGTAGTAAAAAGTGGGGCAAACAAACAAAAAGCCAATTACTGAACTGCATTTTCATTTCTACTGAAGCTACAAATGTACCTGTGACTCCGGCTGGAGCGGCCAAAACTGTGACATCAACAACAACGAATGTGAGTCGAACCCATGCATGAACGGAGGAACCTGCAAGGACATGACCAGTGGATACCACTGCACTTGCAGAGTCGGCTTCACCGGTCAGTTACAACCTTTGCTTATAGAGATTGAATGGGTGCCTTGTTGGCCTATACCTAACCCAAGTGTGTTCTCTAATCCCGCTACTGTAGGACCTAACTGCCAAACTAACATCAACGAGTGCGCCTCCAACCCCTGCCTTAACCAGGGCACCTGCATCGACGATGTGGCCGGATACAAGTGCAACTGCTTGCTGCCTTACACTGGTATGACATGTCGCTGCTTATCTTTCATTAATTAAGTTTGCTGCTGTCTCAGCTCTGTCTCAAAATGTAAAGACAAGCTTCTAGTTTCCACACAATCACAGTATCCCATCCTGTGTTGTTTTAGAAAACATTGGCCAGCGGATACTAACAAGGATGTCTGTTTTTTGGCGTCTCTGTGTGGAAAGATCTGCTTGTCTGCTTTGCAGGGATAACAGAATGTGTGTGTTTTGGAATAACATGCCACGGTGGCTAATATAAGCTGGAGAGCTGGACGCTGCTCAGAGTCCTATTCCCTCTTCCTGCCACGTCCTGTTTCCTGTCTATGACCGCACAATAGCAGGAAACAGGAAGGCCCTTCCTGTTTGGCTAAGTCGTCATGGAAATGGATAAGGAAGTGGAATGGAAACTGGGATTTAGAAATTGATGCCACTTTAAAAATGAAATATTTTACTTGCAAATTTAGAGGAATTGATATATGTTAATGATTGATATGATTGATATGATTCATGTTAATTTTGTGATGTGGTGTTAGATATTATAGTCTAAAGCTGAATCAGCTGCAGACCCTGATTGTTTTTCTGCTACCAGGTGAAAACTGTGAGACCCTGCTGGCCCCCTGCAGCCCCAGACCCTGTAAAAACGGTGGAATGTGTAAGGAGTCTGAAGACTACCAGAGCTTCTCCTGCATCTGTCCTGAAGGATGGCAAGGTATACATCTATCCATTTATGTCATGTTCAGCTTTTCTATGGGTATCTTTCAATCTATATGTCCACTGGGCAGTGTGATAATGTTTTCTTTTTCTTTCTTTCAAGGTCAAACATGTGAGATTGACATCAATGAATGTGTGAAGAGCCCATGCCGCAATGGTGCTCTTTGTCACAACACCATGGGTGGTTATCAGTGCAAGTGTCAGCCAGGTTACACTGGCCAGAAGTGTGAAACAGACATCGATGACTGCAAACCAAGTAAGGAACACATGTCATGACACAATTCAAGTTCAGATATTTTCTCAGATTTAACACATCAGTCTTGAATGGTGACCTCACATCCTCTTTTCTGTGTTTCAGATCCCTGCAGTAATGGAGGTCTGTGTCGCGACGGTATCAACAGTTTCACATGTACCTGTCTGCCCGGGTTTCGTGGTGGCAGATGTGAGCAGGACATAAATGAGTGTGAGAGCAACCCTTGTAGGAATGGGGCCAACTGCACAGATTGTGTTAACAGCTACACCTGCACCTGCCCACCTGGCTTCAGTGGCATCAACTGTGAGATCAACACCAACGACTGCACTGACAGGTAACTCACCTTCTCACAATACTCTGTAATTATATGTCTATTAGACTAGCTGCATAATCAAAGCAGGTGGAAATTAAGTAAGGCTTTCAAATGTTTGTTCCCTTTTGTTTCAACAGCTCTTGCTTCAATGGCGGGACCTGTGTGGATGGAATCAACGCCTTCACGTGTCTGTGTCTGCCTGGATTCACTGGCAGTTACTGCCAGTATGATATCAATGAGTGTGACTCCAAGCCATGCCTCAATGGAGGCACTTGTCTTGACAGTTATGGGACGTACAAGTGCACCTGCCCTCATGGCTACACGGGAATGAACTGTCAGGTAGGGAGAAATATTCTGTTGTTTGTGTAATCATACAGGACTTTGTGCTGCTTTCATGCAGTACCTCCGTTTATGTAGTTTATTCATTAGTTTCATATTTGTTTCCTTTTTAGAACCTTGTCCGCTGGTGTGACTCTTCCCCCTGTAAAAACGGAGGCTCATGCTGGCAGCAGGGAGCCTCTTACACCTGCCAGTGTCAGACTGGATGGACTGGCCTCTATTGTGACATCCCAAGTGTGTCCTGTGAGGTAGCAGCTAAACAGCAAGGTACGACCATTTCCATCATGTGTTATATTTGCTTCAAGTCTTAAATCTGTTGAATGTAAGTCTGGTGTGTGTGATTTTTTTTGTCACATTCTGTAACTCCTTCATTTGTCTTTGATTGCAGGTGTTGAAGTGGCTCACTTGTGCAGGAATTCTGGCCAGTGTCTGGACGCTGGAAACACACATTACTGCCGCTGCCAAGCCGGCTACACTGGAAGTTACTGCCAGGAACAGGTGGACGAGTGCTCTCCCAATCCTTGCCAGAATGGAGCCACGTGCACTGATTATCTAGGAGGTTATAGTTGTGAGGTAGGGAGATATAAGATTACACATACAGTACAGATTGACATTTACAGGCTGCTTATTTTTCTTCTGTTAGAGTCTCTCTTGATCTGCTTTTGGTAACGCACTAACACCGACACCTAGGCAAAGTTATGATTTTTCTTTTTCTCTGTCAGTGCCTCCCTGGATACCATGGTGTGAACTGCTCAAAAGAGATCAATGAATGCCAGTCTCAGCCCTGCCAGAATGGAGGCACCTGCATCGACCTCATCAACACATACAAGTGCTCCTGTCCCAGAGGAACACAAGGTGCATACCTGCATACCAAATATAACTGATAAGTCAACAAACAAATATAATATGCATGTCGTCTAACCCAACCTTTCTGTTTCCTGTAGGTGTGCACTGTGAGATTAACTTGGATGACTGCAACCCATCCACCGACCCGCTTACAAATGAACCTAAATGCTTCAACAATGGCAAGTGTGTGGACCGCATTGGAGGCTACCAGTGTGTTTGCCCTCCGGGCTATGTGGGTGAGCGCTGTGAAGGCGATGTCAATGAATGCTTGTCAGACCCTTGTGACCCCAGAGGCTCCTACAACTGCATCCAGCTCACCAACAGCTACCGCTGTGAATGCCGCACTGGATACACAGGTACTGATACGCAACCAGCAGCAACAAATATAAAAGAGATTAAATGTTTGCAGAAGAACCTCACACATGCCTTTTGTTCTACAGGTCAGCGCTGTGACAAGGTGTTTGATGGCTGCAAAGGAAGACCCTGCAGAAACGGAGGGACTTGTGCTGTTGCCAGTAACACACCTCATGGGTTCATCTGCAAGTGTCCACCTGTGAGTACAGCTATATGATCTACTAAGACAACTGCATCTTTTAAATTACTTTTGCAGTCTTTTTTTTCTCAAGTTTAGCACAATAGTCATAAACTCCATTTCTATTCCACCAGGGCTTCACTGGTTCTTCCTGCGAGTATGATTCTCGCTCGTGTGGGAGTCTGAATTGCAGAAATGGTGGCACATGTGTGTCAGGCCACCTAGGCCCACGCTGCCTGTGTCCCTCAACCTTCACTGGGCCTGAGTGCCAAACCCCCACTGACAGCCTTTGCATCTCTAACCCCTGCTACAACGGTGGCACTTGCCAGATCACCCCAGATGCTCCGTTCTTCCAGTGCAGCTGCCCCAGCAACTTCAATGGCCTGCTGTGCCACATACTGGACTACTCCTTCGTTGGAGGGTTTGGCCGGGACATCACCCCACCTCCGGAAGTGGAGGTGAGCTGCGAGATTCCACAGTGTGACGAGTGGGCGGGGAACCACATCTGCGACTCACTGTGCAACAATCATGCCTGCGGCTGGGATGGAGGAGACTGCTCACTTAATTTTGATGATCCGTGGCAAAACTGCTCCGCTGCTCTGCAGTGCTGGCGCTACTTCAATGATGGCAAGTGTGATGGCCAATGTAACAGCCCTGGGTGTCTCTATGATGGCTTTGATTGCCAAGGACAAGAAGGACAATGCAAGTAAGTCTGGAAAACAGAAAAAAATATTTAGTATCAGCAAGGTTATTTTGGAACTTGTCATATTGTTGCAGAATATTAACCCATTCTTATTCTTTTTTCCAGCCCTCTTTATGACCAGTATTGTAAAGACCACTATGCTGATGGTCACTGTGACCAGGGCTGCAACAATGCAGAATGTGAATGGGATGGTCTGGACTGTGCCAACAACATGCCAGAGAAGCTGGCTGACGGACATTTAGTGCTTGTGGTCCACATTCCCCCAGAACAACTTAAAAATCGTTCCTCATCGTTCCTCAGAGAGCTCAGCAGTGTTCTCCACACTAATGTGGTGTTCCGCCGTGATGCCAAAGGAGAACCCATGATCTTCCCTTATTATGGCAACGAACAAGACCTGGCTAAGCATAATGTGCTGAAGCGCTCGGCAGATGGCTGGCCTGAGTGGGCTTCGGTGCCTGCCAGTGTTTTGGGTCAGATGAAGGAGAGTATGACTTCCATGGTCAGCCCACGGAAACGCAGAGAGCTGGATCCTGTGCAAGTCAAAGGGTGGGTACCACAAAGTCATAGCAGTACATAGCAATAAAAGTTAAACAGTAAAGTGGTTTGTATTTGGATTACTGTAAAGTGTATAATGTTAATGTTTCTACCGATTTCTGCCTATAGGTCTGTGGTGTACCTGGAGATTGACAACCGTCAGTGTTACCAGCAGTCGACTGAATGCTTCCAGAGTGCCACAGATGTGGCTGCATTCCTTGGAGCATTGGCCTCCAGTGGGAATCTGAATGTTCCATACATTGAAGCTGTCACAAGTATGTCACCCATATCCAGCCATTCTGCCCTCTTGAATACATATACATATGTATACATTAAAAATGGTCACTGTATTGACATCCTAAATAATATATGATGATTTAAACATTTTTTTCAGGTGTGAGACCAACTCCTCCCAATTCAGAGCTCTATCCCATGTATGTAGTCTTCCTGGGCTTGGCTGCTCTGGGTTTCATCTGCCTAGGTGTTCTGGTGTCCCGTAAACGACGACGAGAGCATGGCCAGCTCTGGTTTCCTGAAGGATTCAAAGCATCGGAGCCCAGTAAAAAGAAACGCAGAGAGCCACTGGGAGAGGATTCTGTTGGACTGAAGTAAGTAGAGTTTGAAAGTAGAATAATAACGGAGCTGTGCTCGCAGCAGACAGTGTGTTTTTATCATTTGATGTAATGTAGGTAGTCTAATTGTCCTCTGCTTTTCAACAGGCCTATGAAAAACTCTGACATCAATCTTATGGATGACAATCAAAATGAATGGGGTGATGAGGATCCAGAGTGCAGACGCTTCAGGGTAAGATGAACAGTTTGATACGAGTCTCCTCTTGTCCTAGCAGACAAATAACTGTCTACTCTCAACCCTTTTCCTGTGTGGTATTGATACTGACACTGTGATGACTCTTTCAGTTTGAGGAGCAGGCCATGTTGGATTTGAGTGATCATACCGACCACAGAAAATGGACACAGCAGCATCTGGATGCAGCTGACCTGCGTATTACATCAATTGCCCCTACGCCTCCTCAGGGAGAGATAGAGAATGACTGCATGGATGTCAATGTCAGAGGACCAGGTGTGTACACTGTTAAAATACATTCTTTACGAATTAATATATCTTTTTGTATCCTCAAAACCCTCTAAATATCTCATTATGCTCCTCTGTCTTCCTTCTCAGATGGTTTCACTCCCCTGATGATCGCCTCCTGCAGTGGTGGAGGGCTGGAAACTGGCAACAGTGAAGAGGAAGAGGATCCGTCAGCAGAAATAATCTCTGACTTCATTTACCAGGGCGCCAACCTCCACAACCAGACTGACCGCACAGGTGAGACCGCCCTCCACCTGGCTGCCCGGTACGCCCGCTCTGACGCCGCCAAACGCCTCCTGGAGTCCAGCGCCGACGCCAACGTTCAGGACAACATGGGCCGCACGCCGCTTCATGCAGCTGTGGCAGCGGATGCACAGGGAGTGTTCCAGGTAACTGCCTCCTTTCTCAGGAGTGTCACATTACTCCAGGGTTTTTATTTTTGACAAAATTTGTCCAGCAGTTTAGAAACATTAAACAAACAAATCTGCCTCCTTACAGATTTTAATCCGAAATCGCGCCACCGATCTTGACGCCCGCATGCACGACGGAACAACGCCGCTGATTCTGGCAGCCCGATTGGCAGTTGAGGGCATGGTCGAAGAGCTTATCAACTGCCACGCCGACGCTAACGCCACTGATGATTCTGGTAGCTAATATTTTATCAATCTATCACCTTCACACGTCTTTAAAGCTGCCTCATTGTACTGTGTATTATGATCATTAAACCTTTGAATTTGCACTCTCTCTGCAGGTAAATCTGCTCTGCACTGGGCTGCGGCTGTAAATAATGTGGAGGCTGCCATGGTGTTGCTGAAAAATGGTGCCAACAAAGACATGCAGGACAACAAGGTACTGAAATGATGCCACTATAAGAGTAATAAATACATCTGGTGCCAGTAAATTATATGCAACTACATTAAAAACTACATAAACTTAAAGCTATAAAGATACATTTTAAGGTTTAGTTTAAAGCTATTTACTAAATCAGAAATGAGGCCTAGCATTAGAGGATCTTAGGGATCTAGCAGGAGCATAACTAACCGGCAAGTCAGATAAATATTCAGCAGATAGTCCACAGTATATTAACTGTTTCTCTGGTCTTCTAGGAGGAGACTCCACTCTTCCTCGCAGCCCGTGAAGGCAGCTACGAGACAGCAAAGGTTCTACTGGAGCACTTTGCCAACCGTGAGATAACTGACCACCTTGACCAGCTGCCCAGAGATATTGCCCAGGAGCGCATGCACCACGACATCGTCCGCCTTCTGGATGAGTACAATGTGGTTCGGAGTCCTGGGCTTCACAGCGCCCCACTTAGCGCCGCCAGCCTCTCCCCACCTCTCTGCTCACCCAATGACTATCTTAGCAACCTCAAGCCCAACCTTTCTGTCAAGAAGGTTCGTAAGCTGAGCTCCGGGGGAAAAGGAGGCAAGGATGGGGGAAAAGATAACAGGTTGAAGAAGAAAAAGTCACTGGATGGGAAGAATAATCTGCTTGACACATCAGCTGTCCTCTCCCCAGTTGATTCCCTTGAGTCACCTCATGGCTACCTGTCCGATGTGGCCTCTCCTCCCATGCCATCGCCTTTCCAGCAGTCCCCACCGGTGTCTCTAAATCACCTACAAGGCAATGGAGACTCCCACATGGGCCAGATGAACATGGGTAAGGATATGGGTTGCATGTCTTTTGACCCAAACCCGCCTCGTCTCTCCCACCTGCCAGTGTCCAGCCCCAACGGTCAGGGCACAGCATCCATAGGTGGCAGCAGAGGAGGTCAGTGTGACTGGGTCTCCAGGATGCACCCAGGAGTTGGTCAGCAAGGAAGCTTCACCCAGACGCCATCCATAACCCACAACATGATGGGTGCTCTGCATGCCGTCAGTACAGCCACTCTGTCTCACATAATGGGATACCAGAATCTGCAGACCAGCCACCTCGGTTCATCTGCACACATGATGCAGCAGGCTCGCTCTCGGCAGCTCCAGCACCAGAACTCCAACTCCACCACAGCCGGGCAGCCCCTCAGCCAGAGTTTTCCAAATGTAGAGTTGAGCAGCTCCGACATGCAGCAGAACAACGGCTCGGGCCGCTCCGTGCCAATCCACACGGTGATGCCGCAGGAGACGCAGATCCTTGGCAACCAGTTTCTCACCCCTCCCTCCCAGCACAGCTATTCAGGCCCCATGGACAACACCCCTAACCACCAGCTGCAGGTGCCCGACCACCCATTTCTGACGCCCTCCCCCGGCTCCCCTGACCAGTGGTCCAGCTCGTCCCCACATTCCAACATGTCTGATTGGTCGGAGGGCATCTCCAGCCCGCCCACGAGTATCCATTCACAGATGAATCTAATCCCAGACCAGTTTAAGTAGAGACTTGTAAAACGGCCCGAACTTTAAAACAGTATATACAAAGTTCATACACAAAGAAAATGACAAACTTGTCTCAAGACTGAAGATGCTCCTTTTTTATTATCAGTTTTTATACTAATGATAAGTTTTAGTAATTTTGTATTTATTTATGTGCTTTTTTTGATCTGAAAAATAAAGAAGATGCTTTTATATTTATGCTTTTTCATTTTTTTTTGTTTTGTTATGTATGGGAAGGTTAGAAATTGCTGAAAAGGAGTTTATATCCAAAAATATCTTTCCTAGATATGTACACTGGCTATTTATTTGTGTCTTGTGTTGATATATTCACTGGATTTATTTTAATCTTTTGGTGCATCAGTCAAATTTTATTTTTGGGTTATGCTTGCTTTATGTTTGTACAGATTTTTTGTTCAACTTTTATAGATTATTTGAAATTTTCAGTATTAATTAATTATATTTTAACCTCCTTTGTCTTTTAAAGTGACAGGTTTTGTTACTGAACTACATTTCACTAAGTCTTATCACTGAATCTGTGTTAGATGTTGATCAAATATATATATATATACAAAATATCACCGTTAATAATGTTGCTTACTACGCTGTTCTTTCTGAACAAAATTACAATGACAGTAACTGAGCAAAGGTTTATAAGATACGGAACTCTGGAGATTTTGGACCTTAAAGCACAGAACAAAACCCTTTATTGGTTGAGAAATGCTTTTCAAAATGAGTAGAAAAGCATCTAAACAAATCTTAATGTATGTTTCTGAAATAATGGTCTGGGCTGGAGCTAAGTAATTGATTTGTGATAATTTATGATTTAAGGACTGTTTCTTTATGTCATATTGTATCCTAAATCAGTGATTATGGTTACCGTGTTTAACCTATAAAGTGTTAAATTGCAGACCTGTTGTAGAACATTGAAATGTTACATTTGCCACAGTTTATTATAGTGCCAGTGTGAGTTTTGTTTTTCCTAAGAAAAGCAATGTATTTGTGAGATTTCTTGTACAAAAATGTCTTCAAGATGGAAAACATTGTTTGTGAAAGAAATGGGGACCTTTGTGTTTAATGACATCGCCTGCACTTTGTGAAGGAGTGTGGTTTAGGGTGTCTAAATGTCATGTTTTATAAACTAATCCAGAGGTAAAGATGTTTTTAAGAAAAGAAAAAAGTAATTCAAAATCAATCTTCATGCAAAGTTGTAGTTTGCAAAGAAATATTTCCTGATTAAAAATGTTTTGTAAAAATTGTCTTGATTCAATAAAAGCTACTGTTAAGCTTTAAAATATGACTGTCTTTCGCAATTTTATTCTCTCCTGAAATACTATGCAACTGATAAACATCTATTTTAATAATCTGAGAAATAAACCACAGGAACTGGTGTCTGTTGCTCTCCACTGGTGAAAACATGACTGAAATGAGCTTCATAGTTCATTTCAGCTGAAATTTTAGAGTAGAATAGATAGGTTTCGATTTAATTATTGTGAAGCAGAAATGTAATTTAAACAGTTTTTAATCTATTACCTATATATCTATAAATGACCTGATATCTGCTTAACCCTTTGATGCACAGTGTGAGTCAGGAGATTCCCATTTTCTATCGGATTTGGGTCACTTTTGACCCATGTTGTGCATCAAAGGGTTAAACCTCTTGCTGTGATTGCAAACATCACATGAGTCTGTGTTATATCTGTTGCTAAACTGGAAGAAAGAACAGAGCAGTGAATATTTTCATCTATTCATCACTTAAACATGCTGTTGTTTAAGGTTATTGTGTTGTCTAGGCCTTGTATTCACATGAAACTGACAGTCACAATGATTGCATGGCATCAGAGTTCTTTGGTGATGGAGAATATATTTGGAGGTGTGCACAGTGGTTGGTATAGGTAACTAAAAACTGTGTGTGAAAAGAGATTTTGTTAATTTACATAAATATAAAAATAGACTTTAGAATATAAAAACTAACTGAAATGACCTTGTGTACTTAGGAAATGACTTAAAAATGTATTATTATAAAAAGGAGCCACCTTTAGTTTTTGTCAGTTTTGTCACCATGATAATGCAGGAGAATGCAGTATTGTATGTTTTGTTGAAACTGGAATGTCTGCATGACTATTTGCACTGCAATATCTGTTCTGACATCCTTAATATTTGCCCCAAACAAATTACCCTTTAAATATATAAACTAAAACTAATGCTGAAACTAATAATAACATTTAAATGACACTTAACACAACTAAATCCTAATCTAGAATAAGAATCCTCCTTCTGGAAAGCAACTGAAACTAAATTGAACTGAAAAGCCAAATCGAAATAAAAAAAAAAAAAAACACAGATACGGAGCCTTTAAGGCCTTCATGGCTCCCAAAATCCCAGCACAAGGATTTCCTCGAAGATTATCCATATACTTCCAAAATGGAAAACACACTACCACTCAAATGAAAAAATATTCTCCTCATTTATATCTATCTATCTATCTATCTATCTATCTATCTATCTATCTATCTATCTATCTATCTATCTATCTATCTATCTATCTATCTATCTATCTATCTATCTATCTATCTATCTATCTATCTATCTATCTATCTATCTATCTATCTATCTATCTATCTATCTATCTATCTATCTATCTATCTATCTATCTATCTATCTAAGTTGCATCTCTCAGTGGATCGGAAAGTCCCTCACGACGTGTACAGTGTTAAGATGCAACATTACATCTTCATTGCAGATGCAAATACTGTGTTTTTATTGTGTAAGGTTATATGGATAGAATCTATCCATCCATCCAGTAGTTGTACTTGCTTTATCCTATAGATGGTGACAAAATATTGGATCCTCGCTGACATTAAGTGTGATGCAGGGTGCACCCTGGTGGGCTAACACAAACAGACCGACAACCATGCACGCTCACCCTAACAACCATTGTCTATTTTGGAATCACTGGTTTTCTTACCATACATGTTTTTGCACAATGGGAGGAAGTCGATCTTATATGATACGCTAAAATATACAACTGCACAGTCTGTTGAATTTTTAAAATAAGCTTAAGTTGGAGTGTGATCAAATAAAACAGTTCTGAGAAGCAGTGAGAGAGCATATTCAGAATATATTGTCCATAGATATTCCACTGCAGCCACAGCTTTTCATATTAGGTTTATGTCAAGACAAATGCAACATTAAAAGAAATGACAAATCTTTGTTTCTTACTGGCCCAAAAAGTCATACCTTTATTACAGAAAAAGGTCGGTAGGCAGCGTGTGGGTAGATGGATTTAAAATTTATCCACAGCTCTCCCCTTTGACAAAAATGATTGCTGTAAGGGCCAAGCAGTCAGTGTTTCACAACATCTGAAGTTCCTTCATAGCTTATCTAGAGAGGGCAGGCTTTGCACATAAAGATGGCAGCAGCAGAAGATGTATAAGAAACCCTCTGCAGCTTCAAATTCGTCAAAGGTTCTTTCAAAAAATGAAAAATCCAACATGTATTGTAAATGAATAGTTAATAGTTAACATGTACACAGGCTGCAATGTCATCCTGACATAACACAATCCTCAACCAAATCTTTCTTCCTATTATTATTTTATAAGTTGTTATTTTCTGAGATGGAGTGGAGGGTGGATTGGGTATGTTAATTCTTCAGTTGTGCTAGCTGGAGACTGTATTATGTTTTAGGGTATTTGTATATAGACACATACATACGAAGCCCTGTTAAGTTGTTAAAATCAACAACAACAAAAACAACAATAAAGTAACTTGACTTTGGCCTGTTATATGCACTTTTTTAAAAAAGTTAAATACCAATTATTTGCTCTCCTATTTTAATAAACACAATTCTTATTTGTTATGCACCACTTAATCACAAGTTGTTTGTCAGTTGTGTAACTAAAATATGTAGAAGAAGCCAGTAATGAAAACATACAGGCTGGTAAACAAGTCAGCTGAGTTGATGAACCAACAGAGCTGTGAAATATGTGGTTAGCTCAGTGTCTCTCTATTGGGAAGTTTTCTATAGGCCATGAATTATCAATTTACTGACCTTTATTTTACTTCCTCTCTCTTGCACAAAGTTTTCCTGTGTTTCTCTTGTATGTGATTTTGGAGCACTGATTGGCTCTGTAAATCAAAGTGTGTCTGACCTGATTCACTTTTACATAGAGTAATATCACCCCCTTCTGGTTAAGCACCTTATTAAAATGCACCAGCTCTGGTTCAGTTCCAAAGTATCATGGATACACACATACACACACATACATACAGGGTGTCCCTCAGTCTGAACACTTGGGCAAAAGTATATATTTTCAAGAAAATTAATTTTTGAACATTTTATTTAACAGGATTATTAACAAATAACATGTTCACTATGATTTCCATCATTTGTGATGCAAAGGTTGATGCGCTTTGTAAGATTCACGTGAATTCGATGTAATAAATCCACATTGCCGTCAATTTTAGCACGTTCACTCTTTATGCGTTCATTCAAGTGTGTTGCATCTGTGATTTTCATTGAGTACACCTTCTCCTTTTTAGCATACCCCAGAAAAAGAAGTCCAGGGGGCTAAGGTCTGGTGAACGTGGCAACCACTACACATGATTCAACCATTCTTTTACCACCGTGGCAAAATGGGCAGGGGCCCCATCTTGTTGGAACTAATCAGGTAGTCCTTCGCCTAGACTTTCAAGTTGGGCCATTAACTGATCTCTCAACAGGGCTAGAAAAGTCTCACCAGTTACATCTTCATCGAAGAAGAATGGCCCCAACACATGAGCTTTCCACAAACCACACCATAATTTTTTGCTCTCCTTGCTGTTTGGAATAATCCACAAAATGCGGATTGCTTTGTGATCAGTGTCAAACATTGTCTATTAACCTCACCATTCACATGAATCTAATCTTCATCACTGAAAAGCACAGTCTTCGGTGAAACAGATGTTTTCATCCAACCTATTGGAAAACCAGTGACACATCTCAATTCGTCTCTCAGGGTCATCCAAATGATGCATCTATTGATCCTACAAATCCCAGACTGCATTGCAATAGCTGTAGGGTAGTGCTCTGGTCCACACCCCAACACAAGGTGATGCACCTTTACTACCCAACGGAGGAAGGCGGGGAGGTGGAAGGAGAGGAAGGGAAGAAGTTAGGTAACCTGTACGTCACAAGCAAATGGATTCTCTGTGAATGCCAGCATGAGTTTCAAGGACTTACCCTTTTAAATGAGCAAAATATTGGATAGAAATATTGTAATGTTGGAGACGTATTTATTTTTCATTATATTTGTGCTGTTGGTTGCACATACAGTATGTGAGTTTACAGAAATGGTAGTGAGGCTAGGGAGTGCTGTTGAGGTAGCAAAGGGTTGGTGTAAGGCAGACATGGGCATCATACGGCCCGTGGGCCACATCCGGCCCGCCGGATGACCCTGACTGGCCCGTATGAGGTCACTGGAAAATATTAAAGGCAGTGCAAATATATTTCATCACAATACATGCAAACAATACGCCTGCACTGCTTTTATTTTGAAAGATCTGCTAAGTTAACGTTTTTTCGCGCGTGCTTTCCACACTTTGCATAAGGTTTATGCTGATTGCCGTTAGCTGAAGATGTCAGCTAACGGCAAAAAAGAAAGATTGATTCCGAATGCAGAGTTTTTAACAAGACATGGACTTCCAAGTATTTCTTCACTGAAGTCAGAGGTAAAGCTGTGGGCTAGTTTGTGGCGAACAGGTCGCGGTGCTCAAGGATTATAATCGAGAAGTACAAACATTTGACTGATGCAGAGCGGGGAGGATGTCTGAAGGTTTGCTAGCTAAACTGCTAAAGCAGCAATGACTTTGTTTTACCAAAGCTCCCATCAAGGGATGCAGCAGTCAAGACGAGTTTTGTAACATCTTACAAAATCGCCAAAAACAGTAAGCCATTCTCTGATGGAGAGTTTATAAAAGAATGTCTGGTGGACTCTGCAGCGTTTATGTGCCCGGAGAAAAAAGAAGCGTTCGTTAATGTGACCCTTTGGAGGCGAACCATAACGAGGCGGGTGGAGAGCATCGCCGAAAATCTGGAGCTTCAGCTGCACAACAGTGGACGATTTTGACGTTTTGTCCTTGGCTCTGGACGAGAGCTGTGATGTCCGTGACACAGCCCAGTTACTCATCTTTGTATGTGGACTAACAAAAACCTTTGAGATGACGGAGGAGCTGGCAGCTGTGCAGCCAATGAAGGAACCACGACGGTGAGTGATTTGTTCACTGAGGTAAATACACGCATGAACTAGCTGGGACTAAAATGGGAGAATTTGGTTGGTGTTACAACTGATGGCTGTCCAAATTTGACAGGGAAAAATGTTGGACTTTTGAAACGGATGCAAGAGAAAGTGACTGAGATAAACCCAGAACAGAAACTGATATTTTTTTGCATTGTGTTATACATCAGGAGGTGCTGTGTAAGTCAGTGCTAAAAATCAACCACGTGACTGATGATGTAGCTAAAGTAGTTAACTTCATCAGGGCAAGAGCATTGAATTACAGACAGTTTGTTGTCTTTTTGGAGGAGATGATAGTGAACATGGTGACCTTGGTTACCAGACAGCTGTCAGATGGCTCAGTCTGGACAAGGTGCTTAAACGAGTTTGGGATCTGAGAGCAGAGATTCAAGAGTTGGGCATTGTACATCATTGTATTGTGTAATTTACTGTTTTTGTTGAGATATATATTGAGCAGAGCTTTTAAGTGTACTGGTCCGGCCCTTAACAACCGTCAAAGCTTCTCATGTGTCCCCATATGAAAATTAATTGCCCACCCCTGGTGTAAGGGATAGAAGAGAAGAGTACGGGAGCGGGGGGCTTGAGCAGACTTGCATGTATTGCGTGAAGAGCTCACTAAAAGTTATGAGAAGATCCAGAATGTGTGATAAGTGATTATTTTATGCACCCAAACACCCACGATGCTTACATGTCCGCGAACTGGGAGGAAAACTCTTTCAATTCTGAGGTAGGCACAGTAAGGGGTGGGTGAAAATCAATCCGATTGTGACACTTGGGACTGTGGAACAGGAAAGTGTGTGAAATTTCCAACATCAAGCTGTTGTTCAAACAGGCTCAGTTTTGATTCAAATGCAGCCATATCATTCATCATTACCAGCACAACCGACAAGTGCACTGTTATATTGGAAAGGACTGACTACGTCCACGAAGCTCTCCGGCAGTTACAGGATCAGACCTATCACATACCCCTACAACAACCAATACACCGTCAAACAGCAAATCGAATCGCAAACATTCTGGAGACGTTAGTTTAAAAAAAAAAAAAAAAAACTTACCAAAAAAGCCTACATAAAGGGAGAACACACCCCTAGGCCAAGGTATTTTTACCTGTTACCAAACATACATAAACCCCCAGAATCTTGGACCATTCCCCACAAGATCCCTATGGGAGTAGGTCGCTGAATACCTGGATTCCTTCCTCACCCCCTTGTCTAACCAGCCACCTCAAAGACACACAAGACTTCATCCAGAAAAATGAAAATCCAGGAACCCTGCATCCCGTTCACAATGGATGTGAACAGCCTATACACGAACATCGATACGACCCTGGCAATGACACCAGTAAAAAAATACCTCAAAAAGTACCCAGCGGATAACTGACCCCACCAGGAAATCCTCCAGCTCTTTCACCTCAGTCTAACCAGGAACAATTTGGAATCTGACCAAAAGTACTACCTCTAACTTAAAGGGACAGCCGTGGGGAAATGCTTTGCGCACACACACACACACACACACACACACACACACACACACACACACACACACACACACACACACACACATATAAATAATGTACTGTACTACATTATATTATACAGTATTTTACTGTGCTATGCTATACTGTACTATACTGTAATGTACCATACTATACTATTATGTACTGTGCTATGCTGTACTATAATGTACTATACTGCACTTTAAGGCACCATACTATGCAATACGATACCAGACTACACTGCAGTATGTTGTTTTATGCTAAGCAATGTTGCACTACACTAGGCAATACTAGACAATTCTACACTATACTGCACTACAATATTTTGTAATATACAACACTGCACTTCACTAGAAAATACTATCTATCTATCTATCTATCTATCTATCTATCTATCTATCTATCTATCTATCTATCTATCTATCTATCTATCTATCTATCTATCTATCTATCATAGTATAGTATAGTGTAGTACAATATTTTAAGTGTGTACTCAGAGCTGTCACTCCCTGTGTTTGGAACGTCAGCGCCCCCAGCAGGCGGACAGGTGTGTTGCAGCCGAGTTGACTGAAGGTAACACCCGTCCGTCCCCATAGAGACAGGCTCCTACAACAGGGCTCCGCTACATCCGCTAGTCCTCTGTCAGAGGCGATGACAGCCGCTGTATGAAGCAGCCGGCCGTGGGACATTAATATTTTCCTCGAAAACAGACTTCCGGACGGTTGCCAATCACATTTTTTATTATTGGATTAACGACCATCAGCCGCCAGCCGCAGCTTTATTCTGAGAGGCCGGAGATTTGTATCGCTGGGCGGGGAGGAGTCTGTTATTTCACCGTTAGCTGAAGCCAGGCCAGCATGTCGGCGTTTTAACACAATACATCCATCACAAAGCAGCGGAGAGGACCAAATGTGCTCTTAGAGGTGAGTCTGTCGTGTCTGTCGTCTTAAATTGCGAGGTGTTCGTGCGCAGTTTAGCTAGCTACCCTACCGTTATTACAGTGAACTTAGCGGTGCTAGGTTAATGTTAGGTCAGCCACTGGCCATCCTTTTCACCCTGGACAAGCTACAAAATATCTATCAGCAGCTGTCAAATATGCTACTGTGTTATTTAGTTAATTAAACTGGATTTACTATTCATTTATGTCCAACAGTATAGCTTTTATTTCACTTCAACCTGCTAATAATCAACAACATGCAAATAAATGGCTGCTAATTGGGATTTAAAGGTGCATACATATGACCATGGTACATGAATCATAGTGACTGACAGCAGACACCTACTGCACCTGCAGGTCAGACAAGGTGAGTGTGTGCTGTGCTTCTTATTGTCCCAGAGCAGGTGCTGTCAGTGAGCCAGGCCCTGGTTGTTGTTTCTAATATTGATGATGTAATGCTGTCGGCTGCTACTAGCAGTAACGTTTCTGTGTCCGTCTTTGCAGGATGGATGTGGAGGTGAGTGCTGGCAGGGACAGCACCTGGAGGAGAGCAGCAGCAGCAGCCGATGATGATGGTGGTGGAGGTGGAGGCGGAGGAGGAGGCGTGGAGGCTCAGGTTGTACCACTGGAGCTCTACGACTCCGCAAGAGCCAAAATAGAAGCAAATCTCCGCTGGCTGTTTGCCAAAGCCTATGGTATAGGTAAGGCTTTCTCTGAGTTTGTCTCGCACCACTGAGACCTTGAATGATGTCTTTTTTCACACTACAGTGTTTTTATTTGTTCTATTCATTTATTGGAGCAAACATCAGCTGCGCATGAACAGAACTCTGGGGCCAATTTCACAAAGATTTCTGACTTGTCTGTCGAAAACAGTATAAATTGTATTAGACTTATTTTAGTCTTAAAAGTTAGATTGCTTAGGTTAACTCTGATTATGCTAAGACACATGCTGATTAGTAGCACAAAATGAAAGCATGGCTCACAGTTTGTTGTTTGCTATGAGACTATGGAGAAATGAGAAAGTAAAGAGTGAAGTAATGTGTGGGGATAGATATAGCAGCAAGTCATTTTTAAGAAAGCAATCCTGGGCCTGACTTTGAGACTGCTGCTAATTTATTTTGCAGTTTTGTTTCTCTAAATTAGGCCCTTTTTTCTTACCCTTTTTTGTTTTTTACATTGTGCTCTTTGCTGAAATTTCTTTGGAAAATAATGGTAGTTCTGTTGAACTTCTCCAGTCAATATTTTCTGCTGGTGGAAGGGATCTGAGCAGTTTCTTGGCCTGCTATGTTCTTTTTTTTTCAAAAAACTATTAACATATCACACGATTCAATGCCATTTTATCCTAATGCAGGTAATCTTGAACAAGATTTACATATCGGATGAACTGAGACATCTGTCTGAAGCTTGTTACAGCTATTTCGAGTGCTATCTTCGAGCTTGCATGGCAGCCTAATTCATTTACAGTCAAAACATTTTCAGTGTTGTGATACATGTATTTTTCTATTGGTCACCTAGTAGGCTTTTATGAATCTCACAACTATTGTGACTGTCCAGATATTTTGGGAGACTCTGAACATTTCCTTTGCAATGTAGATCTAAGTCACAATTAAAATCAATCTTAAACTGGACTTGGATTATGAGACTTTGACAATTTGTCTTGTGTGGTCATGTAGCCACATTTTAGAGGAGGATTATATTTTTAGTACTTATAAAAGATAAGCAGCTGCACAAGTTATAGTCTATATGGTATCTGTGCACTATGGACAGTAGTTGCTGCACAGACCTTGAATTCTATTAAATAAGTCTTAACAATAACGGTTTCTTTTTCTGGCATACTTTCCAGGAGAGTAAAAACAGCATACCTTCATAAAGATTATGTTTATTCATAAGATAAATAATATATATATTTTAACAACATCTGTTTATATATAGTCACTCAGCCTGGGAAGTACATTGCTGTTCTTGTACTAATAGATGTTGTATTTCAAGACCATGACATTAGTTTAGCTTCACAGAAGAAACACAGTAAATAATGCAGTCAAATGAATAAACTAGAACTGTACATAAGGGATTGAAAAATTAAGTCAACGGAATTAGTCAACCAATAATTTCTCAGTCAGCAGTTGTTAGGATAAATAATGTCACTTTTCAACCAAAACCAGCTTCTCAAATGTAAGGTTTTGCTTCGTTTCCTTGTAAAATGTGATAGTAAACTGGCTGAGACACACACAAAAAGTGTGATTAATGAAAATATAATGTGGAGGCTTTAATTTTTTGGCTATTTTTAAATTTAATTTAATTTTTTTACATTTTGTGGACTATAGTCATGTCAAAGGAGAGTAAGGAGAGGAGAGGAAAATAAGAAGAAGAAGAAAGAATGAAAAAATGATCCATTGCAGCTGTATAGTAGACAATGAGTGCTAAAAGCTGATATACTGAAACACTGTTGATGTAAGCCACCCATGTCTTCATGCATTTTAGATCTCAAGACTGCAGTCATCTACAGTCACACTCAGAAAATACAAGTATTTTGCTGTTCTCTCATAAAGATGAGTGTTTTACTTTTTAAAGTCTATTCAGTGTTTTTTTCTTTTTAGGGCAGTTTATCTAAATATCCCATATATCAATGCAGGAAACTGCTGTCAACAGCATATTGGTGTCAATGAAACAGTATTGCAGAAGATAATGCAGTCAGACATGTTAAGTGCAACTGTGCAGAAAGAGATTTAGAAGTATTGTTGTCATTACATGGTCTAAAATCTGAAAACAGCAAATGTTGTGATTTGATCCAGAAAGAGCTCTCCGGTTTCCACATAGTTCGTCATGTATTGAAGTGTTCATAGATTTATTAATGAGTTAATATAGTTGCTAGACTTACATGTATCATTGTTTGGTTTACAATGATAAATTTAAAAGCATTCTCAAAGAGGATCGCACGCTTTGTTGTGTGTTTTGTTTTACAATCAAACACGTCAGCAAGATTTCTAAGGAGAACATTTTCATATCAGGATGCTTCAGACCTTCATGTTTGTGTGTGAAGACTTTGGCTGACATTTCGTGATCAGTCTTTTATACACAGGTCACTAGCCCTGCCAGCTCTGATGAGGTCTTCTAAAACATTAAAAATGATTGCTCTACATAGGCAGGCTGTAAGTAAATGTCTGGAAATTACTCCTCCAATGTGGGTTTTTGTGTCATTCAATGGCTGCTCTCCAAGGAGTGTGAGCAGGAGGTCAGCTGTGCTGTTCATGCAGCTCTGCGAATCTCTGTATCTTTATTATCAGTGTGACAGCGATGCATTTGGAGGGAGACACACAGGCAGCCATTTAGAAAAGGAAAACTCATTGTTATCATATCTGTTTTATGAGTCAGGCGTACTGCCGTTTAAGTGTTTCTTTCCCTGCTGTGGTGTCGTCTTCTGTGTTGCTGTAAATGGCTCAGTAAATTGCATCTGAGATGGGACCAAACCCTAAAATTTTAGGAAGCATTGCCATTAAAATGAAAACGATTACTCTTACATTCTGTTGCAAATATGTTAACACATATTCAGATATGCACATGTTGTTTTCAGAGGGAAGGTGTAACTTTACGAGACTTGAAAAATTCTGCATCTTCCACCAGTGTTGTGCCATATGAGTATGACTGATATCTCAAGTAGAGCTGTAGCATTTCATTTGCTTTGGCATTGATGTAAATATCATGAGGTCTGTTTTGCTGGTTAGAGCTGTACCTCTCCAATACTCAATACTGTGTTGACATGAGGAGCCCATAATAAACACCAAACCACCACCATCACCTCATCAAGCTTCTTGCTTACCTTAATCTGATTGGCTCCTCCTATTGTCAGTGTGCCAGAAATCCTAACAAATGTTTTAATCAAGAGACTGATTTCTACATTTAACCGCACAACTACACAGCCCTTCCTCATAGAATAAACAGTACCAGTGTTGTGTGACTTGCTAATTATTGCAACTTTAAGTTCTCACAGTGCATGTAGCTTTGCACACTTCAGAAGCCTGCAACTACAAATTATTGTGATTACTAGTTTATCTGCCAATTACTTTCTTATCTGGGCAAAGCAAACTGTTGCATTTTAGAAGCTGAACCTATAGAATATTGCTATTTCTCCTTGAAATGATAAATTGTTTATCTAATTTGGCTTTGTAATGCTATAATTTAAAAATGACCTACGAATCAATCAGTTATCTGCTGACACTCTTCAAAGTACCCACTGATATCAAGGAATCCTTGCTTTCATTGTTTTTTTTTGTTTCAGAAAATAAAAATCTATACACCTTGCTGCAAAGAACTTAGTTAACGTTTAGGAAAATATGTGTTTTTTTTCTGGTGGATATTGCAATTGGATTTGTAAAGTCTATATATATATATATATATATATACACACGTGGACAAAATTGTTGGTATCCCTTGATTAATGAAAGAAAAACCCACAATGGTCACAGAAATAACTTGAATCTGACAAAAGTAATAGTAAATAAAAATTCTTTGAAAATTAACCAATGAAAATCAGACACTGCTTTTGAACCGTGGTTCAACAGAATTATTTTCAAAAATAAACTCATGAAACAGGCCTGGACAAAAATGATGGTACCCCTAGAAAAGACTGAAAATAATGTGACCATAGGGACATGTTCAATCAAGGTGTGTTCTCTAATTAGCATCACAGGTGTCTACAAACTTGTAATCAGTCAGTCGGCCTATTTTTAGGGTTACAAGTAGTCACTGTGCTGTTTGGTGACATAGTGTGTACCACACTAAACATGGACCAGAGGAAACCAAGGAGAGAGTTGTCTCAGGAGATTAGAAAGAAAATTATAGACCAGCATGTTAAAGGTAAAGGCTATAAGACCATCTCCAAGCAGCTTGATGTTCCTGTGACTACAGCTGCACATATTATTCAGAAATTTAAAATCCATGGGACTGTAGCCAACCTCCCTGGATGTGGCCGCAGGAGGAAAACTGATGACAAATGGAAGAGATGGATAATACGAATGGTAACAAATGAGCCCAGAACAACCTCTAAAGACATTAAAGGTGAACTCCAAGGTCAAGGTACATCAGTGTCAGATCGCACCATCCGTCGTTGTTTGAGCCAAAGTGGACTTCATAGGAGACGACCAAGGAGGACACCTTTGTTGAAAACAAATCATAAAAAAGCCAGACTGGAATTTGCCAAACTGCATGTTGACAAGCCACAAAGCTTCTGGGAGAATGTCCTTTGGACAGACGAGACAAAACTGGAACTTTATGGCAAGACACATCAGCTCTATGTTCATAGACGCAAAAATGAAGCATATGAAGAAAAGAACACTGTCCCTACTGTGAAACATGGAGGAGGCTCTGTTATGTTCTGGGGCTGCTTTGCTGCATCTGGCACAGTGTGTCTTGAATCTGTGCAGGGTACAATAAAATCTCATGACTATCAAGGTATTCTAGAGAGAAATGTGCTGCCCAGTGTCAGAAAGCTTGGTCTCAGTCGCAGGTCATGGGTCTTGCAACAGGATAATGAGCCAAAACACACAGCTAAAAACACCCAAGAATGGCTAAGAGGAAAACATTGCACTATTCTGAAGTGGCCTTCTATGAGCCCTGATCTAAATCCTATTGAACATCTGTGGAAGGAGCTGAAACATGGCGTCTGGAGAAGGAACCCTTCAAACTTGAGACAACTGGAGCAGTCTGCTCATGAGGAGTGGACCAGAATACCTGCTGAGAGGTGCAGAAGTCTCATTGACAGTTACAGAAATCGTTTGATCGCAGTGATTGCCTCAAAAGGTTGTGCAACAAAATATCAAGGGTACCATCATTTTTGTCCAGGCCTGTTTCATGAGTTTATTTTTTAAAATAATTCTGTCAAACCATGGTTCAAAAGCATTGTCTGATTTTCATTGGTTAATTTTCATTTAATTTTTATTTATTATTACTTTTGTCAAATTCTAATTATTTCTGTGACCATTGTGGGTTTTTCTTTCATTAACCGAGGGCTACCAACAATTTTGTCCGTGTGTATATTGTTAAATTCAACTTCAGTTCAATTTTAACCATGTAATAGACTGCATGGGATTCATATGACAGTTTAAATCAGTTGTTCAGCCTCTAGTCCTTGAATTGGTGTATCTTCACCAGGCCTGGTACCTTCAAGATGCCCCTAAACTAAGGCTGTGGTTTATCACATCATGCTAATTCTCTTCTCCCTACTCAGTGTTACCATCACAGTATTGCAGTGCATTAAAGATTTTGGTCAATATCCTGCAATACTGATAGACACCTAATTGAGCATTATTGTCAGTTCATGGCTTTATATTAGAGAACTATGTGGTTGTCCTGAGAATGTGATAAGAATATTTCATAATTTAGGACAACTTAAAACATTTAGGAATGCTCCATTCCTGTTAATTCAATATTATTTACAGTAACTAATCCAAAATGTATTGGAGGTATGTGCTTGTTTGTTTCCTGTGATACAATCCCTGGTTTGCAAAACAAACTCGCAAACACAGCAGTGCTTGGACGGCTGTGTTGTTTGTTTGTACTGGTGTGAAAGTCAGCACAGCCAGTCACATGTTTAAGTGTTTAATGGGATTGTACCTGAAGGCTTGTGTCTTTGTTCAACACAGCCTGTTTGTTTAGACTCGTGACATGTTTATTAATGACCTTTGGAGAAACCTCGAAATCTTTTCTAAATGTTATTACAGAACACTAAAAGACCACTGGCCTTTTTTAATTATACCGCTACAAAATCCTAAGCTTACTCTCTTATTTTCAGAATTGCCTTGGAAAAATAAATAGAAAATAGAAGTGTGAAGTACTCCTAAATCATTTAGTAGCTCCCATTTGGGGTTTTCATAAATTTGACAATTGGAGCAGGTTCTGCATTATATATCTTAGTTTTCCGTTTGTAAGACATGTTTACCAACAATAATGCTAGTTTCATGTTCTATCAGGCTGTGACTTGTCACTCTCGGCACAGACAAAAATAAATGCGTTGCTTGTTTAGTTTCTGAGAATGTACAGTGGTATATTGTGTAACTTCTATAATCGTGGATTTTTAAGATCGATACTTTTATTGATAATTAAAACCTTGGCTAATGAATATTTCATATGTAAACAGACAAAGAACATATGAAAAAGTTGAAAATGGACAAACTACGCACTGAATTGTTATTGACATCACAGTGTAGCTGGAAATTATTCACAGTCATACTATCCCCAATGATAATGATGAATATGTGGTTTTAATTTAGCTTATTTCCTTATTGTTTACACTGTTTTCATGACAACATTGACTACAGGAGAGACTGGTGTGTGTTGTTGCCGTTGGGTTCTCACATCAATATTAGGACTGAGAATTTGCTATCAGCTGCCAAATGGCACATAGAGAATCTGTCTCATTTTCTCTAGTACACAATTTCTACAATTTGTTTAAATGCATGAATATGCTTGAGTCAGAAATGAATATGAACTAACCTCTTAAGCTGCTATATAGGCCGAATCAGACAGATATGTCATTTGTGGTGTAATCACAAGTTTAGGGGTCACAGTGATGCAGCTAATTGCAGGCAAACAAGACTATTTCTCTTACTTGACTCAAAAGCATTTTGATTGTCTGGAAACTTGATGTATGTTGCTTAAAAGTTGTAATTTAATTGATTAGATGTTTGTTTGTTAGTGAAAATCTTAGCAGACGACTGACCTTGAACTAAAATGAAATTCGGACCTTTAAATAACACGTTGGAGAATCCCTGGTGTATGCCAGTACTCAAAAGGCTAATATTTACTAATTTAACACTTTTTCCTTTTTTACTGTGGCATGTAAATAATACATGCCTGCTTTTATGCCACAACTACAGATAACATTGGCTGATATTGTGCAGAGTAACTGCATGACATTATTCAAGGATGTGCAAGTGCCATAAATCATAAAATCAAATGTGAATATGCTCTATGTGTTGTGTATAGTATGAATCAGTGGTTATGAGTTGTACTGAAATGTCTGAGAGCTTGCTCAGTTGCCACGTTGAAAGCAGGAACATGGTTAAACTAAAGAACCTGACAGATTGGTTCCACCGTTCTCATTGTTTTCTGTTGGGTCTGAAGTGTGCCTATGAGTGTTTTAGCTTAAAAGCTATGCTATGCTATCTCCTGGGGAGGATTCTCCATTATGCTTTCCTTATTGGAAACAATAGTTGCATCTTTGGCCTGCAGAGCCCGAGTCTGACGGCCCTGCTTTTACTGGTAGCAAGATCTCTGCTGGTCAATCTGACCTTGCGCCTGAAAGAATAGAAACAAAGCCTTGTCCTACACCTCCTCCTCTTTATATCCCACACTCACATATGCACACCAGGGTGGGTTTTAATGCTTGGATCAGGTGGATAATAAATATCTAAGGAGTATTAGCAGCTGGGATTAGCGAGTAGAGCCTGCCACCCCCCTCCAATTCTTCTCGCCACACATACACCTCCCGATGTCAGGGACCATAAAACGATCCAATGAGCGGGAGATGGGACAGCAACCCAGCCCCCTCCCCTGGCCATGCTGGCATTCCCCATCGCCATCGCCACGGCAACCAGAAAGGACAAGATGGCCTTCTGGGACAGCTGAGGCTGAGGAACCGGGAGTGCAAGAAATGGTGTTTGGAACGGAGCTGGAGGAAAGCAAGCCACATGAAATCAGACATGGAGGCTTGTACAATGAGCATTTTCTCACATGATCTGGGATTCTCATGCACATATGACAGCACTACATCAGTAGAGAGTGAGATAGATCCTGTATGTAGACTGTGCCAAGCAAGCAGTCTGTTGTAAAAGATGCAGCTGAGGTTTTCACAGCATGCTGTAGTTCTAATCCAAGCCTGCTGTGTGTGCTTTCCACTGAGGGATGTCTTGTTTTTGTCTGTTTATCGCAGTCAATATGGCCTCTAATGTGAAGCAAAATGAGGAAACATGCTTTTGTTATTTCTACTGTAATGCCTTCAGAGTTGTAAAATATTGATATATAATTGTTTATCCTCTTTGTTAAATGTCTTCATTTTAGTGTCTGTACAAATCAGGACAGGGTGTAAACCACTTATTTGATAGAAAACTGATAAATGTATACAAAATAATCAATAAGGATGCTGAATTCTGAAAGTCTGTGTGTGCAACTGTAGTTTTATAGCAATGGTAAATGAGAAAGCAGCTCAGCAATCTGTTCACCACAGTCTGAATGCCTTTGAGGGTTGCTCTATTGTCATGAGTAATGACAATAGAGCAATTTCACATTTTGGGGGATACACTTACTCACTTTGTGCTGAGAGTTAGAAAATAAGATCGATACCATCTCCTTATGAGCATTAATTATGAAGCTATAGGCAGAGACGCTTAGCTTAGCTTAGCATAAACATTGGAAACATGCTCAAACAAGCTGGCTCTTCACAGGTGAATAATCAACCTGTCATATATCTCCATATCTGGTTCAGACTAAGGCAATCATGGAGACTCCTGGAAGTCACTGTACCTGGCCAATACTCTATTTTTTATTCAATCAAACAAGATAGAAAGTGTTATTTACTGAGCTTTAGATGTGCTGTCAGACTGATTTTCTTAAAACTTTGGACAGAGTCAGATTAGCTGTTTTGTTCTGCTTTCAGTCCTTATGTCAAGCTAAACTAACCACCTCCTGGCTCCTGTTTCATATTTAATGGACTGATATAAGAGTGCTATCGATCCTCTCGGCTGGCTAAGTGCAAGAAAGAGTACAGTGATCAGCTTTAACATTAAAATCACTGTCAGGTGAAGTGAAGGGCGTTTATCACCTTCTTATAAAGGAATGTTCTGCTGGGAAACCTTGAGTCATGGTACTTTTGTGGCTCTTGCTTTGTCATGTACTACCCACCTAAACATTGTGGCAGATCAAGGACAACCCTTCTTGATAATGGCATGCCCGAGCAGTTGTGGAGTGTTCAGTGTCCTGCTCAGTGGCCTGCACAGTAATGGCTTCAGAACCAAGACCAGGGGACGTGGGTGTTGGCTCAGATCCAAACCTGATCCAGCATCTGTGGGATGTGCTAGAACAAGCTTGATCCGCAGTAGCCAAAGGACCCACTGCTAGTTTTCTAGTGACAGACATCACAGGGGACTCCAAGATATTCTGGATCCATGATGAAACAGGTTAGGGCTGTTTTGGTACCATGAAGGGGACCTACATCATACTGGGCAACTGGTTTTAATGTTTTGGCTTTTAAGTGTATATAGAGCTTGTTGAGTGGAATCAGCATACCCCTGCATATCTGAAATGTATCTGCAAAGTCAAATTTTTACAATCTAGACTAATGTGGTGGACAGAACTACTAAAATATGCACCAGGCTGTTAAGTAAGCTTCACTTTAGGGATGATTCTGTAATATTTAACACATTTGTTTAAGAAATACCCATCAGCCTAAGTTTAAATTCAGTTTGTAACTATCAGATTGTTTGCTGGTTTCTTGCTTGGAAAGAAACAACAGTGCTCCTGTTGCCTCCTGTTGAAATCTATCCAGAAAATGCTGGAAGCTGAATTTCTTGAGTGCTTCAGGCCTTTGGATTAACATGTCGAAGGCAAATAAAAATAGCTTCCCCATGTCTGTGTCCACGAGCAGGACAACACTGGGGTGGCTGGGACAACACAGTCAGATTATGCATCACCGCTAAATCCTGTTAAATCATTGGCTTAAGGCCTCAGGTCCGCCTATTGCAGTGCTACCCTGCATGTCTTTTAACCATTGACTTTGTCTCAGCACCCTGCTCTTGCACTGGTTTCGTCTTAGACAGTCTAATACCTAGGAAATCTGCGACCTGGGAGCTTCTATGTTATGTAACATGGTGAGGCATTGGTGAACACGTGCCTGTACGAAAATAGTTTGAGTGTGGATTTGTGGAATCATACGACTTTGATGAGAAAATAAAATCTCTCATCATTTACACGTAAAGTAATTAAAAAATACATGTGCTCTTGTCGCCTTTCTTCTTTCCAGATGACATCCCTGCAGACCTGCGGGATCCCTTCTATACAGACCAGTATGAGCAGGAACACATCAAGCCCCCCATCATCCGCCTGCTGCTGTCTGGAGAGCTCTACTGCCGTGTATGTGGGCACATCCTTCATGCTGAGCAGGCTGCCTCGCTCCAAAGCCACCAGTCTGTCATCCAGAACCTGTCCAGGAAAGGCATCTATGTCCTGGAGGCCGACAACACACCAGTGTCTGATCTGGATCTCAGTTCATTCCCCATCAAAATGGTTGGTAGTACCTGAAGTCAAATTAAATACCAACATTAGCTTAATAATAGTAAGTTAATTAGTGCATTGTACATTAACTTAAGTTAGTCAGGAGAGTGCCAGGGGATATTGTATTTACGCTGTGCATGGTTTTTCATCTACATTTCTGAATTTCTTTTCTAATATTTATTTTTCTAGTGGTGTTTTGCTGAAATCAGTATTTTAGGAAGCTGCTGTTCAGTATTACACAGCTGCATACATCCACATCTGTCAGGTGCTCAATGCAAGCACTGCCTGATTTTTTAGCCACTCAGCAGCTTCAGTGAAGCACTCGGAGGTTGAAGGCCTTGCTCAAAATCTTTTCAGTTGCAGTAACTTGAGAGAGAGCCATGGTCTGCTTTTTAATTTCTTCTCCCCTCTCTCCGATCTGAGGATCAAAGCAGCAAAACTTTCTCATTTCCTTTGCAGACAGCCTCAAGCTGCAATTTAAAAACCAAGCAGCAGTATTGATTGATATTAACATACATATTTCACTTTGTCTAGATTTAAAGAACCTTAAGTTTTACTGCAAGTCAAGTGAAGTTTTAACAACTCTGAGATACTTTCAGATTCTGTGATTAATATTTTAGCAGCTGTAACTGCTAAAAAAAAAGCAACAGCAATCATTGCCTGTTTCCCTGTAAAATGACCTTTTATTTTGCTTGGTTTTCATTTAGACACACACTTTCTCATTCAAAGAATGAGAAAGTGTGTGTATAAATGATTCAAAGAATGAGAAAGTGTGTCCAAACTTTTGTCTGGTAGTGTATGTCTTTGCAATTTTGTGATTGCTTTTTGATTTGTTACAAAAAAGCCAAAGTTCAGTTTAATATTCACTGTTTAATAGATTTAAATTGTGATGCGTCGTCAACCTACCATCAAAAGGGTGACTTCAAAGAGGGAGCCCTAAATTTGAGATACTGTTGACAACAGTTTAAACTCAATGTGGACACGTTGCAATAACATTAACCTCAATTGTAGTATTTGCTATTTGCTAATCGCACTGCTTCAAATCATGATTTTGAATGCCAGTGCTGTTTTATAGCTTGTTCCATGGCCCCAAGAAGCCAAAAAATATTAAAGGCTTGCTGTAATAATTGTTAGCCAAAACATTATTAAAGAAGCATTCATGTTTCTTAAACTTAGGATACATTCTCTGCAGTAGTATAACCTAGTGAACTGAAAACCTACATTTACCATCTAGTAAAAGGCTAAAATGACTGCTTTCCAGAGTCAAAAGTGAGTCAAGACTGCTGAGATAAATAATGCATCAGTGAATGTGACTGTTTTACAGGTTTTAGAGTCTGTAACTAAAATATTAATGAGGCAAAATGAACCAAAGGCTCAGCGTTTTTCATTTAATATGATCCCACTCTGGTGAGGTATTAGTTGTATCCCACAGGTGAGAAAACACAACAGGACAAAAGTTGTCTGAGAAGCAACAGTTTAAGGTGTTTTTTTTTTTTTGTTTTTTTTTATCAGGAATAAAAAATGTCAAATAATGTGTTTTTTGCTCCTGCTTCCAGAGATTAATATCAAACTCAAGTAGAGACACAGAAGAGTTTCAAGGCCATAATTACATGTAAACGAACCCTTACCCACTCACCCATTCACCCTGGACATGAACTGTTCTCCCCCTTCCCCTCCGGCAGGCACTACTGTGCACAAAAACCACGAGACACAAGAACAGCTTCTTCCCCACTGCCTTAACCCTGTTAAACAGCTGAGCCATTCTCAGCTAAAATACTTATGACTTTTTATTAACTTTCTATACAATACCTGTGCAATATTTTTGCACTATGCGCTGTTCTCGCTTTAGCAATTGTCATTTTGCACTACTGTGGATATATTTTCTTTTCTATTTGTGTAAATACCTATCTACATTTTTTTCTATAGTTATTTTATTATTATTCTCTTTTCTTTATTCCTAGAGTGACTCCAACAAATTCCAAATTCCTTTTATGTTGTGTGTATACTTGGCCATTAAATCTGATTCTGATTAACTGTCGGCTTTAGTATAACTGTAAATTAGAAGCAGACTTGTGATTTTGAGAAAGATTTACTGTGTACATAGAAATAGTAGCAGAAGGGTTGTATAATCTGTGATATGTGGCTGGAAAAGCCTTCGAAATTATTTTGTTTCCTCAACTCAGCTCAAAATCTCTCTTTCATCAGAACTCCCACATCCACCTCATTGATGCCCTGATAATGGCCTACACAGTGGAAATGATCAGCATAGAGAAGGTGGTGTCCAGTGTCAAGCGCTTTTCAAACTTCAGTGCCTCCAAGGAGCTTCCTTTTGACCTGGAAGATGCAATGGTCTTTTGGATTAACAAGGTAACAGCCAAACATTGGTGTTAATGTGTGGATTTTTGTGTTCTTCTGTCTGCGTTCATACAACATCTTTGTTGCTTCAGGTGAACATTAAGATGAGGGAGATCACAGAAAAAGAGTGTAAAATGAAGCAGCATCTGCTGGAGTCTCCCAGCCACCAGAAGGTGAAACACAATGTGTCAATTTGTTTTTTTTTTCCCTCGTCTCACACTCTGTCACCCTGTCTCTTTCTCTCAGTGTCTCACAACAAAAGCTTCCTCTGTGTTGAATACTATCTTTCTTTAGTGATGGTGTTTCTTTTGTCTGTTGTCCCTCTGGCTATAATGTTACATTTCTGCATCTCCTCCTTCTGTACATCATCTGTCAGATTCGCTGCTCCTGCTTCCATTGTAATCCTCACATCACCTTCTGATCACAGATTAACATGTGTTTTTGGATTTTATGTGTGAACACCCTATGTCAGGGGTCTTTCAAAGTCTGGCTGTGGGTCTCCCACTCGTAACTCTATGTTTCAAACACTCATGCACACTGTTTTATTTTGGTGTTAGAGCTTCATCAGGCAAATGGTTTGTTACAAAGAGAAGCTGTCTTAAGATTAAGATGGCTTTGGAACAAACCATTTGCCTGATGAAGGTTTAGCACTGAAATGTTGTAAATGAATGTAATTTTCCAAGGTAGACTGTGTGCAGGAGACAGTTTGAAATGCTTTGATATACTCGTCCCACTCTTCTGCACCTGTCTGATGAAATACATGTGCAAAGAGTTCCTTTGTCTTAAATCCCAACTAGTAAGTTCCATTTTATTCTTTACCCTGTTTTGATTTGGGAAATCTGTCATATTGTACACTATATTTTTAGAATTTACATTTCTAATAATTTGGAGCCTTTGGGAAATATAGTGTTGCCATGGCATCATCTTGTTAGGGTTGGGCTACAACTTGGCCAACCCATTTTTAAGATTACAACAGTATAGGTATTAGTAGTTTGTTTAACACAAGCAGCAGTTTATGCTTCACACTTGTCATTCTACGTCCTTGGTGGTCCTCTTAATTTGAGCCCCTACATTTAGTCGACTTCCTTTGAACTGTGTTACTAAAACACAAGTGTTAGCGCAGTGTCTTACTGGGTTACCTCTTCAGCCATCTTTCAAAGAGTAATGGTGTTGACTTTTGCTTATTCTTGTAGAATTAGGCTTTCTTGAATCTTTCATTCTTGTCCTTTCCACTTATCTTTACCATCAGATTTGTCTCCTCACCAACAGGAGATAATCTGATTCCTTGTTGCTGTATCTGACCCTTGTCTGCTGCTCTTCTTGTTTATGTCCCCCTCCCCAAAAACTCCTTCCCTTCGTGCCTCTTGGATACTAGTCTCCTTCCAAATGGTACTGGAAGCTTGTACCTGTAAGTGCAACCGCTTGCAATTAACGTGTGAGTGTATGTACGTCTGTTTAAGGTGTGTATTGTTGTGTTGGTCTGTGTTAGCTCAGGCAGCACATTAGAGAACGAGGGTGACAATAAACTCTAATAGGATTGATAGGCCAGAAATCAAATGAAAACAGTTTTTTTTTATTTTTATGGAGGGTGTGTTTGTGTATAAATGCAATAATGTGTGTAGTGAAGAAACCACAGTGGCCCCTAGTGGTAAAGGAAGAAACATCACGCTCACAAGGTTTTTCCCTGTTTGTTTGCCTTCACCTTGTTCATTTTCAACGGACCTTTTGCATTTATCGCCTCCTTTTCCCAAAACATGAACACATCTCTACACTTTCTTTTCTGTTGCTATTCAGCAGAGGTAACATGAGCATCCAGGCACCTCAAACACATCCTCCCCATAAAGAAACATGTGGAGCCTCGTGTTTCAATAACTCCACTCATACACTCACAGTTTGTCTCATTTCATCGTTAACCTCTATCCGATCATTTCTTTCTTCCCTCACCAGCCTGATATAATGCATGCTCTGGCCCATTGCTTATTGGAGCCTGTGGAGTTCTCTCGTGTGGTAATATACTCACCTTTTCTTCATTTCATTCTCACCTTTTTTTATTTTTCCCTTTCATATCTACCAACATATACCTTGTTCTTAATTAAACTGTCATACCTGAACATCGTTTCCAGTCGTTATGACACGCATTAATACACCACATGACCGGTCAGATGCACAAGCGGACACTCTAAAAGACTCCCCCTGACCTGATCTGATATCAGATAAATAAAGCCTATGATGCACTAGATGCCAGTTACACCTACTCTAGAATATTTGTGAAAGAGAGGCAGAGAATAATTTACATAGTGAGAAATGTTGTGTTTGTGTGTGACAAGTGAACATGTGACTCAGTGTTTGATTAGATAAGTTTGTTTACACTGTAAATTTGGGCTGTCTCGTGCTGTGTAGGTGCGTTACCGCAGAGATCACCTATCAGGTCGGACACTTCAGCACTTCCCCCTGCTGGACGACCTGTTCAAGGATGTGTGTGACGGCACAGCTCTGCTGGCTGTGATCCACTTCTATTGCCCAGAACTTATCAGACTGGAAGGTATGGTAAAACTGAGTCATTGGATCCACTGTAAAAATGCTAAAAAAAATACTAAAGCTGTTCACTTCCTGAAGCCACGGTCCAGCACTCTGTTTCTTGACGTTATATGATCCTTTCACGGGATCACTGGACATTTTGGAAAACACAGTAGAGTTATTCCATCACACATCATCAGGGACCTCCTGCTCAACCACCCTGGATTTGCTTGAAACTTTTTTAACATAAGCTATGGATATTTGAAATGGTGTGAGTGTGAAATTTTAGATGCATATATCAAGTACTTTCTGGGGTAATTACTATATATTTTTTTGTTGCCTGTCGCACATTTTTGCGCACATTGAAAGTTGAAGCTATGTTTGAATGACAATATCTCAGGAACTATTAGTGGCAAAAGCCTGACATATTTTACTGTTATTTCTCACCATGTCATTGAATCTGCAATAATTGTAAAAGTATCAAATTGTCTCTGAATGTGGATGAGTTGAAATATGAAAAAAAATTTAAGCCATCATGAAAAGTCTCATCTTTGAGCACAGTTCATTAACTGTGATATTTTCTGAACCATATGTTGTTGCATGCCACAATAATAACAAAACATATAAAATGCTTTTTTATTTTGGCATACTTGGTTATTTTTGTGTGTGTGTTGAACTTTTACTGATTGAGCAGGTATGACAAGTTGTACCACAAAAACAAAAAACAAAATTTGTAGATAACCTAATCCAAGTAGAAAAAATTTCTGGAGTTTGAAAATGGTAACCAAGAGACTTCTTTTTTAAAATGTGGGCACATTTTCACTTTTCACGCAGTAGATGGTTGAGCAGAAAGCTTTCTAAAAATTTGATGATTTGAGATGAAATGACCCAATTATTTACTGTCATGCCAAGAGTCAAATAAAAAGATCCATAGCACTCTCTCATGCCTGGGGGCTAAATATGTAGCAAGAGCCAAGAGACTCTTACAGTCGGTTTTATTTCTGGCCGCCAAGTTAACATTTTAGTCGCTGAGGCTAGCTACAGATGGTAAAACTACTAATTATAACATTATCTTGAGTTCCTGCTGACGAGTAAAATACTGGTTTACTGCACCTCTCCAACTGTTTTCTCATACAGACTCATTTAGCCCTCTGCTTTTGTTATTTGTCACTGTCAAGTATTATTAGTCTTAAAGCAAACTGTTGCTCCACAGTCTCCATGTTGTTTATATTTGCATCCCAATTGCATCACTTTAGGTACTTTAGGTGGTGTACTGCCCTATGATTGCTCCATCTGACAAAATAATCTTCATGTTGTGTGTGTGTGGCCTTTTTGTATATACATAAATACAGCTAAGCCATCAGTCAGCTACCTCTAACCTCATATGTAGTATATAGATATGACAGTACTATCAATCTTCTTGTTAGATTTTTAAAAATGCCAAACTCTTGATATAACTCTTAACATTTCTAGTGCACAGTATTAGTGCAAAGCTATTGACTGTTGTCATCCTGTTCTGTGCAGATATCTGTCTGAAGGAGGTTCCTTCTATAGCAGACAGCGTGTACAACATCCAGCTACTGAGGGAGTTTTCTAATGAGTACCTGAACAAATGCTTTTATCTAAATCCTGAGGATCTGCTGTACTCTCCGCCAGTACTAAAGGTGAGTCCAGAAACTCTGTTATTGTCACCCTTAAAATTACCTGATAGCAATTTTAAAGTAAAATTTGCAAAACTCAAATAATATGAGCCTGTAACAGTTTAAAAAATAAATACAAATTTTAATTCACACTTCATTCAGCACATTCATAGGTTTTGCTGCTACTTTTTTATGTAATTAATTTTCTATGGTGGCTAATGGCAGATATTATTAGGTATTTATTACAATTTTGCCCACATTGCCAAGCCACTTTGCTGAATTTATTACTCTATTTGTTCTGCTGTTAGACTGCATAAAACAAGAAAGTTTTTTTTAGGTCTTTGTAGTTTTGGTCTTGTGGTGCCATTAATCTTGTTCTGAGTCATCTTATAATTTGTCTTTAAAGCAACCAAAGAGAAACTCGACGTACCATCATCCTTTAACTGTGACGTTCAGCAGAAATTGGAACGTCTCACTTAAAGAAACAGGCTGGAGTATTTATTGTCACATCTTGCTATTAATCCTGACCTTGTTAATTGTGTCTTGCAGAATAATGTCATGGTCTTCATTGCTGAGCTTTTCTGGTGGTTTGAGAATGTGAAGCCAGACTTCGTACAGCCCAGGGATCTTCAGGAAGTCAAAGATGGTATAACATCTCTCTGCTGTGTATTAGTCTGAGATGTAGCTGCAGAAAAAGCACACAATCACAAGCTGTACAAAGATGGCTTTTGTGCATTTTTTGTAATCTGCTGAACTGCCTGAGGCTTTTTAAACAACAGTTTACTATATTAAAGGATCTCTTTTAATGGGCTGTATCCCCTTATACTATTTCCACAGTGAGACTGTTGCTGCAGCCTAAAAGTTCTCGATCCTATGTACCCATCTCTAACGTTACCAAACGAAGTTTCCTGACATCATCAAGCTCTGCAGATGTTTTGACCACGCCACTGAGCCCAGACCTCAGGTATCACACACTAATTTAATTTTTCTAGAAACACCAAACAGAGACCGATCAATGTTCAAGTTACAGATTTGCCAGTTATCGTTGTTTTTCAATTGTAGACAGGCCTTACGGCACTGCTTCGTTTTTCTCTCTCTGTTGGATTTTGCCGTTTTGTGTATTTGTGTGCTTGTAATATAAAACTTAATATAAAACATAGTACTTAAGTAAATTATATATTACATTCCTAGTATTTATACACTAGCTAGTATGGGAAAAGTCACACGTGATCTGTGTTTTTGGTTATTCCTGCTATACATTAACAAAGCACTTTCATGCTACTCAGTACTAGTATATTATAAATGTCTTTGCACTAAACATGTGGGGGCACAATCCCAAACAGTTTTGCAAAGGTGTTTTTCTTTGTAAATTACAATTACATTAGCATTCATTTGGATACACAGTGATAGGGGAATGTTTGGCTTGCATAAAATACATTACATAAAATACAATTTTACCTCACTAAATTACATATCAAGATTAAGACTCTACAATATTTCCAGTTGTGCAGATTTACTTAACTAAATTTAGACTGTTAATTTATTGTTCAGCTGACAAAGTCAGATTAAACTGCAAAACCTAGACCTCTTTCTGTTTGTCTTACAGCACTAAACAAAGCTCAACAAGTCCATCTCACTCTTTACTGCCCCTGAGACAGAGACAACAGAAGGTGACTGAGGAGAGCTCTTCAGGTAATATAAGGAAATATTTACTCAGGCTCTGATGCTGCCTCAAGTCACAAATAAAGGTCTTTTTGCACGGAGGGACCACAGCTTCAAATCAGATGAATTGTTTATTGAAGGGGAGTAGATAGGGATGTTGGGGAAGGATGATGATTGCGGTGCTGGAAAAGCTTCAGGATGAATCATGGTTTCTGTGCTCGATAGACCCTCAGGGGACTCTGCGAAAGATGATAGAGGTAGGAGAGAGAATAAGGGAGGAAGATCGGGTGAGGTGTGAGAAAGGAGAACCATCTGGTTTGCAGGGCAGAAATTTATAGGCATATGATTGAAAGTGTTTGAGTTGTGGTCCTGTTCCTGAACTTCTACTAAGCCAATAAGAAATAAGAAAGGACTGCGAGCAGGAGGAACATTTTGGTGATGTAAATGTACCTAAGTTGTGTACCTTTCCATATGTGAATGTCCATCTCAAACAAAAACATGGTATTAAGCTGTTTGAAAGTTTAGTGTTGTAACCTTTCAAAGCAATATACTTTGCCAGTTTGATATTCCATCTCGGGAAAGGGAGTTTGTCGAAAAAAAAGTTGCCATGTTTCTAATATGGATTGTATTTTCTCTGCACAGATGTGAGAAATAGGTCCAACTCTCTGACACGTACAGAAGGACAACATCAGGGCTCCATACTGGCTTGGCCAGAAAGGAGGGCGAGGTGAGCAATGTGATTACAATCATCACAGTTTCTGTTGTAGCAAAGATGGAAATAATACACAAAATTCTTGTAACTGAGTTCACCTAACCCATATTTATCCCTCTGTCTCCCTAACCTATCCAGACCTTTATCACAGCCAGCCCCCTATGCTCTGCATTTTGCCCAGGAGGACGATGCCGACAGTATCAGCCTTGCTCGCTCCATCAGCAAAGACAGTTTAGCCTCTAACATCATGAGCATCACCCCCAAACACATGCTGGGGTCAGGTCTGTCCCAGCACAGACTCAGTGGCCAAAGCCTGCTCAGTCACATGCGCATAGAGGATGAAGAAGAGGAAATAGAGGAGGAGGAACTGGTTGCTGTCATCCACCCCTCTGCCTTTTCTCGTAAACGAATTGGGAGTGACATGGAGCAGGACGAGCTGGAAATACAGAGTGCAGCCTCCACCTCAAGGGTTCCTAAAACTTCTTGCTCTCCCCGTCTTGATACGGGTCCCTTTACTCTGGACCACCAGGCAGACAGCTACTTTCTAGAGCCTTTGATACCCGCAATCCCTAAGCCAGCCAAAGAGAAGAGCATCAGCTTGAACAAGCAGGAGGAGAGTGGCGAGAGTCGCTTTAGACCAGTGGCAGGTGCAAGGAAAGCAGCTATCAATGTCCCAAGCGCCTCACAGAGAAAATCCCCCATGGCTGAGTCAAACAGAAGTATCTGTACACCCACACTGATGGTAGAATCAGTCCCTACCTCTCTCAGGCCACCCACTGAGGGCTCAGCTGGCATCTCTCAGTCTGGGAAGAAACAGTCTCAAGGCTTTTTCTTACATTTGTCAGGAGAATCAGACTGTCACAGTCCTTTCTCCACTGGGCTGGAGGCCGGACATGACTCTGACTCTGACATTGCAGACCTCGAAGAAGATGATGACGACGATGATCAGATGGAGCTGACTAAAGAGGTGGTAAAGAGAGGAAGGGGGAGGTTCTTAGAGGAGGGAGACTTGACTGAATTTGGGGAGGGAGAAGGGGAGTCTGCCAAACTGCGGGAAGACTCAAAAGTTAGCGAGCGGGATGATAAGGAGGATGGTAGTGGACGCTCGAGCCCTTGCCCCAGTACCATATCCTGGGCGAGCAGTTGCAGCGCGTCAGGCAGTGCCAGTGTCAAGATGACAAGCTTTGCAGAGAGAAAGCTCCTTAAACTTGGTCTCCGGGATGGATACTCAAGCACCAGCAGCTCCCAGAAGACCACACCTGATGGCTCTGAGGTTGCCCCCTGCCCTCCCTGGCAACTGAGGAGTGAGCCCACCTCAGGCTGGCTGGGGAAGGAGCCAAGCACTGTGTTGGGGAAGAATATGATGGCTAGTCCTCCAGTTGTGCCTTCAGAGCTGCTGCAACTTCACATGCAGCTGGAAGAGCAAAGACGTGCAATAGAGTATCAGAAGAAGAAGATGGAGACCTTATCGGCAAGGCAGAGACTAAAGCTGGGGAAAGCAGCATTCTTGAACATTGTTAAGAAGGGTGGAGGGAGAAGTGACACACTTCCTTTACCCCTGAAACACCCCCAGGAATCCGCAGAGCTAACAGCTGCTGACAGGAGTAAATCAAAGACACATTCCTGCAGAGATGATTCCTGTCTTGATGCTCTGAAGGTGCAGGCAAGAGCAGGTCAAACTGAGGGAGGACAGGTGAACAGAGACAACAAGTTGAACCCCATGTCTCAAGATAATGGGGCTGAACCTGACTTGAATGAATGCTCTCGCTCCATAGATCTACTCAATGAAGCTATCAGTTCTATTCAGCAGCAGATGATGCATCTCTCCTTACAGCAAGACCTGCTGATGAAGCAGAGTGTGGTCTCACCCCCAGACTCTGTACAATCAGACCCAAGCACAAACCCCAACACAGCGCAAACAGAACTCTCTACCTCAGACTCCAGATCTTATGCAGTTCATTTTGTAGATATCAGTGGCAGAAATCCTGTCCCGGCCCGACGTCCTCCTAAGCTTAGCTCCAGCCAACGCAGCAAAGCCTCAGAGCGGAAACAGAGTAAAGAACACAGCAGGGCGGCTTTGGTGAAGTTAAACGTCCCGTCCCCAGACTGCATACTTTCTGCTGAGACAGGAAGTATCATCGAGAGCTCCAGAACTGATAAAAGTGTTCAGAGAAGCACCACCTTCAGAGTCCGTGACGGCATCGGAGAAGGAACTCGACGCTGCTCAGATAAACCTCAATCACAGGATCCACCAGTCATCTCCAATGCATCCAACTCAGACTCACAGGATGCAGAACAAGAGATCAAAGCTGTCATCTCAGGGAAGGAGTTTGTTGGTGGCGATGACTCTACCAGGGTTAAGGGTCAACTCATTGAGGTAGACTTGTCAGAGGTGAAAGATAGACTGGAGGATGGCAGCACAGACGCTACAGATGGCATGGCAGAAGGAGAACAGAAGAATGTGTTAGGCTTCTTCTTTAAGGTAAAATTCAGATGTTTGCTTATTTATTATGCTTCTGTGTATAAATTGTGATTCAGCACATCAAGACCATCTTTTTTATCATAAAGGATGATGAGAAGGCGGAGGATGAAATGGCGAAACGTCGAGCTGCCTTCCTCCTCAAACAGCAGCGCAAAGCTGAAGAGGCAAGACTGCGCAAACAGCAGCAAGAAGCCGAGAGTGAAATCAAGCGTGATGAGGCTCGGTAAGTTTTCACACTAATACTGATGAGGAATTCTAAGGTGTGTCTGCGAGGATATGTCCTTCTAGCAAAGTGAAAATCTGTGTTAAATCTCCTTTTCTTTGTTCAAGACGAAAGGCGGAAGAGGACCGTATTCGTAAGGAGGAAGAAAAGGCACGCAGAGAGCTAATTAAACAGGAATACCTGCGGAGGAAACAGCAAGCCCTCATGGAGGAGCAGGGCCTGGTCAAGCCTCGTCCACGGACTAAATCCCGCAGGAACAGGCCTAAATCACTGCACCGTGAAGAGTCCAACAGCCTCTCCAAAGGATCCACCACACGTAAGAACATCTAGCACTTGTCTGCATGTCTTTGTCTGGTGCTCCATGTTGTCTTCATTATTGTGTGTTTACAACTGTGTGTTTGTCTACAGGGTGTTACATAATCTGACAGTCCGCTGTGTGTGTTCAGTTCATTTGTGTACTTGTTGTCGTCCTCTGAGTCTGTGCATGTGTGTTGTGCAGGTAATTCTCTGAAGGTGTCCATGTTGATCAAAGGCCAGGGCTCAGCAGCAGGCTGCAGGGGAGGTGAACCTTCTAACCTGCTCTGCATGATGTGATATCAAGCATGCACAGCTGATTAAAATAGTTTATGTAGCAAACTCTGGAAATCAGCCATGGATTACATGCTAGAAAGATCAATGAGTCTTTTTAGAGCAGCCAAGTCTACCTTCCATTTGTCATTTGTGTCACAGGGTTGTGAACTGTCAGAGGTTAACTGTTTACTATAAATTTGGGTCATTGCTTGTTCTGAAAATAAGTGATGCTAAATACCTCTCTCTCCATTTTCAGCTGATCTGAGTTGCAGTCATCGAGGATCTACGCTCTCTTTGGCGACTGAGGTAGACAGTGTCATTTCTGGAGGTGCAGAATCACACAGGTGAGAACTCCTGTACATAATCGCAGAGAAGGTAATCCATTTCCATCTTGTGTGGTTTTGTAGTTATTTGATTGACTCATAAGTGTGTCTTCTAGGGCTGGATCTGTGTGCTCCATGGAGTCATTCCCCCTGCTGAGCAGGGCATCCAGCAGGAACATGGAGCGAGACTGGGAGAACGGCTCCATAGCCTCATCCATCACTTCAACTGAGTACAATGGTGAGCGGAAATGCAGAAAAAGACAAAAAAGATTCCTTTTCAGGGTCGCAAACAAATCTGGTTTGTTTGAAGATAGGTTAAAGATAAATAAAATACATTTATGATTTGGTCATATTCTTTAAAGTAACAGCATGTAGGATTCAGTGCCATCTAGAGTTGAAGTTGCAGAAAAGTCAGCACAGAACTAAGTACCCTTCCCTCACTCCTCTCTTTCCTCTCTCCAAGGTTGTAGGAGAACCTATGGTGGCTGCCTAACCTAAAAACTAAAATGATTCTCTCTACAGCCAGTGTTTGATTCATGTGTTCTGAATTACTGTAGAAATGTGGCAGCACAGTGCAGAGAACCCTTTGTAGATATAAGAGGTTCATTTTAAACTTGCAAAAACATTATACTAATGAAAACAGAATTAGGAATGTTATATTCTATTTCAGATCCCTTTTTGATTCTACAAATTTCACCCTTAAATAAATGGTTTGAAATTTTGTTTAATGCATTTATTTGCTTTCTTGCCAAGAGCTACGAGAGAGGATTGATAACATTTTGATATTTGTATGCTAAATATGAAACCAGAACCAACAAATGATATGTTTAGTGTTCAACATGTTTGTTTAATTTGAAGAAAAAAATATTAACAACAGTTTTTAGTGTTAAGTGGGGCCCTACTTATAGCCTTTATGCAAGTCCTGATGCCAGTTTCATGCTGAAGACACAGATAGAATGGTATCAGTCTTCTCATCTAACTCAGCAAGAAGGCAATTAAGTCAGTCTTTATTCTGTTGTAAACTATTTTTTTGAACAGTTGAGTTGCATCTATTTTTTATTCAACTTTTAATATGTTCTGTTGGTTAAAGGTCCTAAACTCTTCAAAGAGCCCAGCTCAAAGTCCAACAAGCCAATCATCATCAATGCCATCGCCCACTGCTGTCTGGCTGGAAAAGTTAATGAGTCCCAGAAGAATGTTGTTCTTGAGGTCAGTGTTATCACTTGGAACGAGTTCATCAGTAGTGCTTATGCATTCTGAATACATAGAAAATGTGCCTGTAAACCTGTATGTGAACCTTAATTTATTACTCATAGTTTTGCCACGTTTAAAAGTTATGTTTTTCTTCCTGATTTACAGGAGCTGGAAAAGTGTGAGTCCAATCACCTTATCATCCTTTTCCGCGATGGTGGCTGCCAGTTCCGTGCCATTTACTCGTACTCACCAGACACCGAGGAGATAGTCAAGTTCACAGGCACAGGGCCGCGTCATATCAGCCGCAAGATGATCGACAAGCTCTACAAATACAGCTCAGACCGCAAGCAGTTCACTGTCATCCCCGCTAAGACTGTGTCGGTCAGCGTGGACGCTCTGACCATCCACAACCACCTCTGGCAGGTCAAAAGACCAGGGAGTGCACGGAGGAAGTGAGGAGGAAGTGAGGAGGAGGACACTTGCACCAGTTTCTGTTCTATCCACCACTGTTGGGCAGGACCCAATAATCTTGACTTGTCATTAGAGTGGGGAGGGTTAGATGTTCTCATTAATGAAGGATGTGGCAGTTAGAGATTATGAAACACCTGCCAACTCAATGTACTCTCCTTTTTCTTTTCATTTTGTTTTTATTCTGCATGTCACCTGTCAGTATTTTAATTTGTGGGTACGTCCTACATCAGTTAGGCACTTGGTTCCTTATGTAGCAGTGAAGAGAGACTGGACCTGGAGTTGAATATTACTGGATCTACTCACAGTATCAAGCGTACTACTGACAAGTGCAACTACAGACAGGCAGCGATGAACTTGATAGCGTCTGTAAGTTTTGCTATTTCAGCTTAGCAAAAACAAAACAAACAAAAAAAAAAAAACCTACTTCTGTGATTAATCCGGGCTGCTCATACAGACACTACTTCTACTGCTGGTACATGCTTTTTTGAGGAGGGGGCTTTGAACAGACTTTTTTATGTACCTATGGAATGGATGTTAGTCCATGGTAATGTCTCGTCTTGTTTTCTATCTAGTGTGTTTGGGGAAGTGTGTGAGTCTTTGTGTTAGGGAGGGGGAAAGCTGAATGCGCTCTTCATGCGTTCAGCCCTGAATGTGTTTACTCTCATGATTATGCTTTAAAACTTCTGTTATGCAACAGAACAACTGTGTTTTGTTTTTTTTTTTTAGTTTTGGAAGCTGTGTGCTGCTGTGAAGGTGGAAGACAAATGATGTTATTTTTACACTAAGGGAAATTCTACTAGTATTTGTTCCAAACAGGAAGCGCTTTTGAGACTGCATTATACCATATCAGCAGTGCATATTGTATTTACTTCGTATGTATATTCCACCGCCCATATGAGCCATCTGAGATCTCTGACTGGCTCATATTGCCGAACCAAAATGACTGAGCTATACCACTGAGCTGTTTGCTGCTCATTAACTGCTCACTGGATTCTGTGCATTTTTAATGTAGCTTCTGGCGCTCAGCACTAGTAATTTCCCTGTAATGACTGATTGTCAGCGGCTGGTACAATGTTTGGGAAAACTGCACAATACTTGATATTTGTTTGCTGCATTTTGTACATTTTTGAGTAGTATTTTTTGTATGTTACGTACAAGTTATGTTTACTAAAAAGCAGGCACTATTTTGAGGTTTATTCTGTTACAGGCGTCCACAGATGTTCTAAGTCTGATTTCATTGTGTTAAATTGTATGTTTATTTATTTTGAAGAGATATAATAAAATGCAACTAGGTATGTTTTCTTGCTAAAGCTGTAGTGGTTTGTGTGTACAGTGTGTGCATCTGTTCCTCACTGGTGGCCTTTCTTGTCTTTTTCGTCACATCTGTCTCTGTTTCTCTGCTGCTCTCTGCTCTAATTACCTCTGTCTCTGCTGGGCATGTTGGAGATAAAATGTGTTTCTAAAACAATGTAAAGCCGTTCATACATAAATTACATAACTCTATATAATTGGCAACAACAGTTGGAAGCTAAAGGCAAAACTAGAGATGGAATAAATGGAGAAAAAAAATGGTGGACGGTATCAGGTCAGCTGCCAGATGAACAAAACATCAGCTAATAGTTGTGGTTTCTGGTTAGGCACTTAACCAAGAAACCACTGATCTCTCGAGCAGAATTTCAGCATTGCTCTGCTGTAAAGATGAAAAACCTGCAGCCAGAAAGGCAAATAGCTCCTCCTTTCAGGCCCTTATGACTAGGTGTCTAGACAGAGGTCATTCTTTGGTGTAAAGCACATTACAGTCTCCCTAATGATACTTGAAAGTGAGCGCATTAAGGCAAAAGATTTTGTTGCCTAATGAGGCATAGACTGATCTTTCTGACCTGAATGTCAAGCACTGCACATTGACCTGGAATTGTGAGCAATATTATAGTATGATAGGTTTCCAAGCTGCAGGAAAATAGAGTCACAATTCTAGAAATACTGAGCAGACCCCAGTTTAACCCTTTCGAACCCAGGGTAGCGCTGGCGCTACGTTTTGCAGAATGATTTTTGATTGGCTGTAAATTTTAAACCAGATAAGATAGATCGATAATTATTTTTGCATATAAAATCTGGGGAGTTACACTAACATTTCACACATTCACCAGGTCTCAGGGTGCTTTGTCGTTGCAGTGATGGGTTTGTAAAAATACACAATAAAGCGCACACAGCAAAACTCTTTATAAACCAGACCACTGGTATTTGAAATAAGCGTGATCACGTTGTGGCCATGACCTGTCACATGATTCTTATGTGTCCATACCCAAGAGGCTCCCGTCCCCATCAATAGGAAGTGACGTTGTTGCCGGGAGTTGTAGTTTTTCAGCCGACAACTTCAACTGTAGTTTTCGGCTGCATCCTGCAGAGACACGAGCTCTCCCTCGTTTCAGTCCCACTTTTTTTTTTTTTTTTTTTTTACAAAAACATTCAGACACATAGCCCACCCCCCACACGCACCAGACATCCACCACGGTCCGTGTACGGATCTGGTAATTGGATTTTCCGTTCTGAAACGGGTACTGAAAAACAAAAAACGAGTGGTTATTTGATTTTCGTTTGAAAATACAAAAAATAAAATTGAAATACAAGGCGTTTCTCCTTTTCATGATCAAAAAGGGATATACGATTTTTTTAAAATGCTTTGATTTTTGTTTTATATTTAGAATAACAAGAAAGTAAAATCAGTAAGAGACAGAAACGAAAAAAGGTCCGTTTTTTCGTTTTCTGAGACCGGAAGTGGTCATCAGCAAGTGTGGAGCCAGAGTACGGTACATAGACCGTAAAGACATATTTTTTCGTTAGTTTTCATGGTCAAAATGAGAGATCAGGTGGCCGATCTTAAAATAAATAACTACTGATTTTTTTTTATAGAGCGTTAAAGTTTTGCGAAGCCAGGGGGCGGGACTACTTGATTGACAGTCCGGTCTGGAATGATTGACAGGTTCTATGGAGGAAGCAGAGACTCTGCTCTCCTCGTTTGGATTAATTCTGATATAATAACTGTTGGTTTATTTATCGGTGGAGCAGCACAACATTTTCCACAGACAGTTTTCCTGCCCGTTGGCTTGTTTTAACCAGTTTTCTGCCTTCGGCTGATTCTACCAGCAGACACTGAAAGGACTCTGATAGTTCGGTAAGTAAATGTTTATTTTCGTATCGGTGCCGCTTTTAATGCACTTTATATGCAACTTTAGTGTCAGATGTAATGTGTGCCATGCACTCCAGATGTTGGTGGAGTTTGTTTCAGTGTGTGTTGACCAGAGAAGAAAGTTAGCATAGTAAATATTAGCTTTAATGTTAGCGATGCTAACCGAGCTAGCTGCTCAGTTGTAGCCTGATTAAAGCTAACGTAGCATTAAGCTAATGTGTTGAGTTTCATGTAAACAGCTGAAGTGTGTTGTGCTCCTGTAATGTGGTTGATTAAGTTCATAAAACTGTGGCTGGTTGACATTAATGTAACGTTCAGGAAACTTAAATGTGATTAAAACAGTAACATTAATGTTCTAGTTGTCAGTAATCAGCTTCATTTGACACTAAAACAGACTGATAGTTTTAAATGACATCAGTTTCATTAATTTGTTGAAAATTGTCTCATTTGTTGTTGTGATGTTGCTGCTGATTCATTAAAACCAGATGATCTGTGTTGAAGATACGTTTAGTTCTAGTATCAGAAGTGCAAGAAGGAAAATGGAAGTTTAGTTCTGCTACATCAAAGATTTCAGGATTAAAATAACTAAATGAGTCTTTATGCCTCAAACTTTATTTTTACAATAAAGAAATAATGAAATAATCACAGATAATAAAAATATAAATAGCAGAGAAAACCCGAGAGAATAACTTCCTGAAAAGTCTGTGAAGGAAAAGCAGCTTTTTTATCCTGAAAGATCAGAATCAGCTCCAACATCTGCATCTGACAGCATCAAGTCAACCAGAAAGAAAAGAAAAAAGAAAATGACTTCTTTCTGATCACATCTGTTCCGCTGCTCACAGTCTGCTGCTGCTCACATTCTTCACATTTATAGTCCACTTTTAAAAGTTCAGCAGACAGGTGCTCTGCTTTGGAGTGTGACGATGTCGTCGGTGATGTGGAGAGTGAAGTTTCCGTTTCACCCACAGCGTGCTTTAGGGCAGCCAGGTCGGACTTGATGTTTGAAATACTGACCGACAGCTCAGATTTAACTGTCTGTAGTTCCGTTTTGATGGATGTTAAACTTTCACTCAAAGCCGCCATAACCGCCGTCTCGTTACAGAGTGAAAGCAGCAGTTCCTCCTGAAGGTCAGAGATTGCAGCATCTGAGGGCCTCTTCAAAAGAAGACGTAGTTGATGAAGGCGTTCTGGAGCAGGACCAGAAAGACCACGACCAAGCAGCCTTGAGATCTTAGGCAGCGTCTCCCTCAGGTGGGTGTCAACGGTGTTCACGGTCAGGTCTGTGGTAATCCTGTCAAAAAACAGAACAGAAAAAAATCTAGATTATAAATCAACATGTAACCAAAGCACTCTGTGTATAACGCCATAGTATAGGATGTAGTTCAGAAAATGTCAAAGTATAGTATACTTTTCAAGAATAACATAGTATGGCCTGTAGTTCATAGTATAGCATGTCGGCAAAAAACCCAACTGATTATTATATTGTTCAAAAAGTGCAAAATGATAGGATGTTGCCTAAAATTGTCATGTATGATATAGGGCTGCCACAAACGACGCGTCGACTAATTTCCTGAGCACGATACGTCATCAAAAGCGGAAGTGAGCGCGCAATGCAACAGAAATCACCGTCCGAGTGGAGCGCGGAACACGCATGGACATCTGCGCTGTATCGTGCATATATAGTATATGCATATATTATATATGCACAATACAGCGTGGACATCCGCGTTTACGATACAGCGCGGACATCCGCGCCGCATCGTGCATATACTATATATGCACGATACAGCGCAGATGTCCATGCGTGTTCCACGCTCCACTTGGACGGTGATTTCTGTTGCATTGCGCGCTCACTTCCGCTTTTGATGACGTATCGTGCTCAGGCGATTCGTCGACGCGTCGTTTGTGGCAGCCCTAGTATGATATGTGGTTCAATAAATGTCATAGTGCAGTATATTGTCAAAATAGTATGTTTTTCAAGAAAACATCAGAGTATATATCGTCTAAAAAATGCCATAGAATAATATTTCATTGCACAAGTAAAAGTATAGTAATTTTTAAAACTGATCAAATTCTTATATGTTGCTAAAACACAAAAAAAACAAATACAAAAAAAGAACGTCATAGTAATATGTCAATTTAAAAAGCCTATAGTATAGAGTGTCACCCAACAAACGTCATAGTATAGCATGTCGCTCTGAAAACGTCATAGTATAGCATGTCGCTCTAAAAACGTCATAGTATAGCATGTCGCTCTAAACACGTCATAGTATAGCATGTCACTCTAAAAACGTCATAGTATAGCATGTCGCTCTAAAAATGTCATAGTATAGCCTTTGGTCCAAAAAACGTCATAGTTTAACATGTCATCCAAAAAACGTCATAGTATAGCATGTCGCTCTAAAAACGTCATAGTGTAGCATGTCGCTCTGAAAACATCATAGTGTAGCATGTCGCTCTAAAAACGTCATAGTATAGCATGTCGCTCTAAAAACGTCATAGTATAGCCTTTGGTCCACAAAACGTTGTTTTGTCCCGGCTGTCTGAAGTAGGTGAGGAGCAACACCAAAACAGTACAAACGCTGGTTTCCAGAGGGGTAGACGAGTATTTATTTGAAAGAGGAAGTTTACAACAACACAACATGTGAGGGGGTTAAAAACAAATGGGTGTTAGTAAAATAAAAATAAATCAACAGAACTAAAAGTGAACTTCATGTTGACATTGATGGGCATTCCAACCAGGAACAAAGTAAAAGATAATCAATACGAAAAAAAACTCTTTCTGTTCACCTCTTAAAACCCAAAAACACACCGCAGTAGCACCCTAAACTAAAACTACCAATGGGTTCCCTGTTTTCCTTTCTGAACAATTCAAAGGTCCCTCTCTATCTCCCCACACATCCACCAACCACTGGAACACATCTCCAAAGTTCTGCTGGGCCAGCTCAGCTTCCCTTCAGAAGAAGTTCCACCAGATGAAGGAGCCTTTTGAGAGGCAGCTGGCATCGTGATTGGACTGTACTTTGGTCTGTTCCAATCCAGCTTCAGCTCCAGAGACGGCAGGCGGGACGAGTCAACAGAGGCCTGGTGGACGAAGGCATGCAGCTGAGTACAATCCAGAAAACAACAGAGGAGGAGTGCAGCGGCCCAGAGCCAGAACAAACAGAGTAGCATTGTATGTCTCTTAGAAAACATCATAGTATAGCCTTTGGTATGAAAAAACACCATCATATACATCGTATATTGTACAAATAACAAGTCAAAGCAAAGAGGCATACATTGTAGAATTGTAGTAATTGTGGGCTGACTGGCCTTGGCAATGGTCGTCGGAATGTGAATAACACTTGTTAGGGAATTCTGCGATGTCAAAAGAGGAATCAGGAGGCAAACTCAGGGACACTCTAGAGACTCAGATGGCTTATGTTGAGAATAAGGTTTACTGAATTCAGGAGAAATGATACAGCGAGTAACACAGTGACGTGAGCACTGGCAGCATCAGTTCTGAGGAGTCTCTCTGGTCTTGGGCATATATACCGTTTGGAAGGCGTGCCATGTTTATGTTATACTCTAAATGTGGAGGCAGGACTGTTAGTTCAGGATCCATCTGAACAGGAACACAGCAATATAATCTTGTTCTGACGTCGTCAGCCAGATAGTTGTCTTTTATCCCTATGTTATGTTTACCAAGCGTCTGTCTGTCTCAGGGTCATATTAGGGGACAGAGAGAGCATACGCAAGCTTGCATCCTCTATCTAGGAGAACCATGAGTCAAGGGTGACCATTTGGGATGACTCAGCATTTAGGCTGTTATACACTAGAACCACCTCAGTCGTGAGAAAGTGAGTAATTTTTCCTTCACAACACTGACCACACCTCACAGAGGTTATAAGCTGAGGCAACATCAACCACCACCAGAACTGAAGAAGCCTCTTGGATGAGAGGTGAAACGTCTTCAAGGAACCTTCTTAAAGTCCAGTTGGATTGATTTAAACAACTTTGGATGACTGATTTACTGATTATCAGTATTTTATTTTTTACTGATTTACGGTAATAAATACATTTAAAAATGGTGCTACTTTGGCTCTGAACCTTTATCTACCTGTGGTCGCTCTGTCTTCTGGAGTGATTTGATTGGTTATACGTCACGAATAAAACTCCTTTAACTTAACATCTGTAAACAAAACAAAAACGTATCAACAAAGTTTTCTGTTAGAGTTTGTGTTCTTCTAAGTTTAACTCCAAGATTTTAAATACTTTCATTTACTGCAAATGAATATCTACTCCAAATGTCTCACTAATAATCATTATCAGCCTTAAAAACCCACAAAACACCCCTCTATACTCGACCACACTTAGTACAGTCCGGTTCCCCCTTCTATAAATCTGCTTGGAATCGTCCACTTCCTGTTTGTCAAAGTGGCCTTCTACCTGGACAGGTTTTGTTGGAGCTCATGCAACAAACATTTTGGGTAACTGCACTTTAATATGGATGGATGACACTGAATTAGAGTCTGTTTTAATGAGACTGAGTTAAGATGTGTAGCTCTGTCATTAAATAGGAAATTATTTCTCAGAATTCACAGAGAAAAGTCTGAAATGTTTGCTAGGTTAGCGTCCCACATGTTCTTTGGCTCAGCTAAAGCTAACTCTCTCCAACTTCTGGATCTCTTGAGTTGCTTGTTGTTAAAATATCTTGCTGTAGGTGCTGAAGCTCAGAAAGTCTGAGATGTTTGTTCAAAATAAGCTCATTCTCAAGTCTTATCTGAACTGTCCTCTTTTGTTTGAACTTTCCCTAAACTTAGGAGTTAATGACAGAGCAGCACATCCAGACTCAGTCTCATTTATGTAGAGATTAAACTTCAGTGTCATTCATTGATGTTAAAGTGCAGTTTTTCAAATGTTTGTTGCACATGCTCCCGACCAAACCAGTCCAGGTGGAAGACGATGTGAAGAGAAAGCTCCAGAGGATGAATATCACACATTTACGTTGGAAATAAATGTCCTTTAATTTGACATTGTCATGCAAATGATGTTCAAATCTTTGAGTGTTTTGTTGATGTTGGTTTCTAAATGTTTTTTGACACTCGGCCCCAAAGATTAAAACCTTCTACGGCTCACAAGCTGCAACAATTCACACATTATCAACTATCTTTCTGACTAAACTAAGATAAAAAGTGAAAAACTGCCTGATTCCTGCATCATGAATGTAAATCTTTTTGGTTTTTATGACAGTAAACTGAATATATTTGGGTTTGACATTTTATAAACCAAAACAAGAAATGAATTACTGGAGAAAACAATCAACAGATTAATGGACAAAGAAAATGTGTTTTCCAACATATATGGCTGAATTACTCCAACATTACAAGATACATACAATTTTAATTCAATTTTATTTATATAACGCCAATTACAGGTCAAATTGTCTCAAGACACTTTATTTTTATATTTTTTGTCATATTTAAAATATGACAAAGTAAGAAATTTAAACCTCTTGACTAATCCAATTTATTATTTGGTTTTTAAGAGACTAATCGACAACTAAAATAACTTTCTCCACTAAAACTAATAAACATGAGGTCAAATAGAAGGAACAGTTTTAAATACTGCAGTCCCACGACGACAAGAATAAAGTTTGTCAACAAAAACTAAATCTGCTGGTGGATTCCATTAAAGTCCTAATAAATGATAATAAAGTGTGATACTAAAGGTTTGTGGTGCTAAAAATGTCCAAGTAAAGATATCAAGTTGAACATCTGGATGGAGGTTGATAAAAGTTGACCTCCTTCATTTCTCTGGAGCGACTCCATGGATTTTATGGATGGTGGTTAAAGACCTGCTCTTCTAGTGGTCTTCCTTCTAGTCGCTGTAAAAAGTCAGTCCATCCTGGCCGACTTCAACACCTCTTCATGACAACTTGTTCTGCCTCCGACCTCGTGGAAACTCCAGAAACTCGGGGAAAACCCGTGGAGACTCGAAGAACTCGTGGAGACTCGAAGAACTCGTCGGGCGGGGGAAGGTGTGGTGGGTGGTGGGGGGAGGTGGGGGAGTAGAGGGGGGAGGCCGCCACCCACCTCCCCGCCTACTCTCCGCCCTGACTCCACCCAGACTCCGCCTTGGCTCCAGCCCATGTGGTCACTTCAGGAACTACGATGCCAAAGGGACGACGAATTTATTTCTTTTTATCTGATCTGTAGCTCAGTGAGTTAAGGATTTGCCTATGGAGCTGCAGGTCGCTGGTTCAAGACCAGACCCTTCTTAAGTTTTATCAAAATCCTGACAAAGACAAAGAAAGAAAAAGGCCGGTGGCGGGTCTTGA